>NC_073249.2:86583257-86886287 GCF_029289425.2 Pan paniscus | reverse complement strand
ATCTTGCAAGGGTGGCAAAGGTATACAGTAATGATGTCCCCAGATATTCCCCCCAAGGGACCTCTGACAATTTACTTGCCTAGTCATATACTAAGGAAAGGGAAATACCAAGAAATCTAGAGGAGTTTGTGCACAGGGTCTGAATTGACATTGATACACAGGAAAATAAAGTGGCTTCAAGCCCCTATCCCCATTAGAGTGAAGACATGTGAGGACCATGTAGTAAATGGATGCCTGGCCCAAGTCTGTTAAATAGTGAGACGTTTGGGTCCATGGACTCCCCTAACAGTAGTTTCTGTCATCACTATATATATACAATTGGAATGGACATATTTGTAGCTCAGAGAACTCTCACATTTGTTCCTTAATCTATGGGATAAGAGCTAACATGGTAAGGGTGAAGAAAGGTTATGTGTAAATTTCTGAACTTTCCCCTGTGTCACCCACTCCTGGCCAAGACAGAATAATAAAACTATGTGGTGGCTGGGTGCAGTGGCTCACACCTGTAATCCCAGCACTTTGGGAGGCTGAGGCGGGTGGTTCACCTTAGTTCAGGAGTTTGAGACCAACCTGGTCAATGTGGTGAAACCCTGTCTCTACTAAAAATACAAAAATTAGGTAGGCATTGTGGCAGTTGCCTGTAATCTCAGCTACTTGGGAGTCTGAGGCATGAGAATCACTTGAACCCAGGAGGCAGAGATTGCAGGGAGTCGAAATCAAGCCACTGCACTCCAGCCTGGGCAATGGAGTGAGAGTCCATCTCACAAAAAAAAAAAAAAAGAAAAGAAAAGAAAAAAAAAAGAACCCCCCCACCACAGAAAAAAAAAACAAGAAAAATTATATCGTATTCCAGGAGGGCTGGCAGAGATAAGTGCCACTCTAAAGACATAAAGGATGCATGGGTAGTGGTTTCCATCAGATCACCATTTAATTCATCAGCCTGTTCCCTACAGAAGTCAGATGAATCTTAACAGATCACAACTCAGCCATATTATATCTGCTGTGCTGGAGCAGATTAACACAATATCAGGTACATACTATGTGACCATTGATCTGACAGATGCATTCCTTTTAAATCCCTATTAGAAATGTGAAGCAGAAGCAGTTCAAGTTTACATGGAACAGACAATAGTATACATTTAAGATCTTGTCTCGGGGTCACTTAACTCTACTGCTCTCAGTTATAGTCCAAAGGGATCTGAACCACCTGAACACTGTGCAGCACATCTCAGTACACATCTCTATTAAGGACATTTTGTTAATCAAGTCAGATTAGCAAGAAGTGGAAATTACGATGAGGGCCTTGGTAAAACGGTGTGCTCCAGGGTGTGGGATGTAAACCCTGCACAGATTCAGCTCTGCCCTAATAATAAAGCTTTTAGGGGTCCAGGAGTCTGGGTATGGTAAAATATCTTCTCCAAAAAAAAGGACAAATTGTTGCATCTTACATCTTCCACCAGTAAGAAGGAAGCACTATACCTGGCAGGCCTTTTCACGTTTAGAGAATCATATTTCATACTTGAGATAGTGCAGCGATCTACTTGCCAACAGACATGAAAGGTTACCAGCTTTCAGTGGAGCCCTGAGCAGAAAAAGGCTCTTCAGAAAATCCAGGCTGCATGAGCAAATGGTCCTAGATTTGGGCCATATGATCTGACAGACTCTGTGGTACTTGAGGTATCTGTGGTAGGAAAATATGTTGTGTGTGAAGTTTATATTAAGCTCCAATAGGAGAATCACAACATAGACCCCTAGGGTTTCAGCATACGGCCAAGCCATTTGCAGCAAAGAATTAGACACCACTTTAAAAATAACTCCTGGCAGGCTACTGGGTCCTGGTAGAGATGCGACATCTGACCATGAGACATCAAGTGACTATGCAGCCGGAACTGTTCATAATGAACTGAGGTTTTTTATCAGAACTGTTAAATCATAAGGTTGGATGAATTCAACAGCAAGTTATTTTAAAATGGGAGGGATACATCTGCAACTGGGCGTGAATAGGGCCAGAGGGCACAGGTTGGCTGCTTGAGAAAGTAGACTGACACATAACCCACTGACAGAGGAAGATAAAGCATGAACTCAGTTCATGAATGGTGTGTGTGTGTGTGTACATGTGTATATAAGTGTCTTGTATATATATATGTGTATATATGTGATATGTTAGATGACACATGACTTTGTCTCGCTCTGTGTGTGTGTGTGTATATGTATATATACGTATGTGTTTATATGTATATATACGTATATATGTGTATATGTGTATATACGTATATATACACACACATAGACAAAGTCATGTGTCATTTAACATATACACATACACATACACACATAGAGAGAGGGACAAAGTCATGTGTCATTTAACATTAACAAGGGGGATACATTCTGACAAATGCATTGTTAGGCAGTTTTGTCACATGAACATCACAGAGTGTACTTACACAAAACTACATGGTAAAGCCATGCAGCCAGCTACACACCTAGGCTATATGGTATAACTCACTGTTCCTAGGCTATAAACCTGTACAGCATGTTACTGTACAGAACACTTTATGCAATTGTAACACAATGGTATTTGTGTGTTTAAACATAGAAAAGATACAGTAAAAATATAGCATTATAGTTTAATGGAACCACCGTTGTATATGTGGTCCGTAATTAACTGAAACTTTGTTATGCAACACGTGACTGTATGCATGTGTGTGAGCGTGTATGTGTATGAATGTATGTAAGTCACCTGGAACATGTGAATGTGACTTAACTTGGAAAAAGTGTCTTTGTAGAGGGCTAAAATCAAGGGGCTGGCAGGGCTATAGTTCTTCTGGAGGCTTTAGAATCCTGAATCACTTTGCTTGTCTTTTCCAACTTCTAGAGGCTGCCTGCATTCATTGGCTCATCGCTGCCTTTCTCCATCTCCAAAGCCAGCAATGGCCAGTCCAGTCTTTCTCATATTGCATCACTCTAACACCTACACTTTTGCTCCCTTCTTCTGTATTTAAAGACCCTGTGATTACACTAGATCCACCTGGTTAAGCCAGGCTACTCTCTCTATTTTAAGGTCAGCTGATAGGCAACCTTAATTTCACCTGCAACTTCAATTTCTTTTGGCCACGTAACCTAATATATTCGTAGATTCCAGGACTATGCATTTAAACAACTTTGGGTGGAGGCAAACTTTATGCCTACCCAAAGACATAAAGTTTGAAGACCTTTATGTTGAATGATAGCACCGACTCGGGAGTATCCACAACAGAAGATGAACAACCAAATAAACAGTTGACTTGGTGAGTTGATGTCAGCTAGCTAATTAATTCTGGCAACATAGGCTCATGAACCGAGTAGTCACAGCACAGATGGAGGCTAGCCATGCCAGTAGCATCTGTGTACTACTGCTGTTTAATGTCCAAACTTTGAGCCAGAGATCAAAGCTGAGCCCTTGATACAACACCATTTCTTGAGGAAACCCATCAGTTATTTGGTGGCAAATCAATTACAATGGACTCCTTCTGCCCTCTCCCTGCCTCCATCTGAATGTTACACTTTATTGCCTGAACTGTTTCTTGTCCTTCTCTCCAATACCTGACCCAGTTTTTCCACATCTTGCAACCTTTCCCCAGCTTGAATGTTGACCATCTGCACTCAAGAAGGCGGTGAAGCGCAGCTGAAAACATTACAAGCTTCTTTGGCTCTACCACTAATTGGTTTGATTTTGGACAAGTTAGTTAATAGTAATGAAAATAATTTATCAAAATAATTTATCATTTAGTATGGGCCAAACACCGAACACACATTTATCTTTCTCACAATTATTCATTTGAAAGCTAGAAGAACCGAGATTTGGAGGGGTTTATAAAACATGCTTAAAGTGACACAGCTAGGAAGTGAGAGTTGGGACTTCAACCCAGATCTGCATCTATCTCAAACCTACCCCAGGTTGCCACAGTTAAAACCTGTGGGCCTCAGAACCTCCAGCTCTAAAATGTGAATAACAACAGTACTCTCCTGGAATTTGAAGAAAGATGAAATGAAATACATGAAAGTGCTTTGTAATTTACAATGCACTCTGTCAATAATCACTAACATTTATTGAGTGCATATTACAGCCAGGCACCGTTCTAAGAACAGTATGAGCTCATTTCATCCTATGAAGTAAGACTTCTATTAAACCCATTTTACAGTTGAGAGGACTGAAGTGCTGAAAGGTGAAGCAACGGTCTTGTGGCTTCCCAGCTTCAGGTGATGACACCAGGCTTTATACTTAAACAGTTTTGTTCATAAGCAGAGAGCCTGAGCTCCTGGCCAAGATACCTCTCTGCCAAGGTAAGACCTTATTCTTTATTTATTAATTTAAATTATGAGCTTGTATTAGTTTGTGAGGACTGCTATAATTAAGTAACACAAATGGGGATGGCTAAAACAACAGAAATTTGTCTCATAGTTCTGGAAGCTATGAGTCAAGATCTAGGCATCAGCAAGGTTGGTGCTCTCTCAGGACCACGAGGAAGAATCTGTTCGCTGCCTCTCTCCTAGCTCCTGGTGCTTGGCTGGCAATCTTTGTTCCTTGTTTTATAGAAGCATCACCCGAATTTTTGCTTATATCTTCACAGAGTGCTCTCCCTCTGTGGGTGTCTGTGTCCAAACTTCCCCTTTTAATAAGACACCAATCATATTGGATTAGGAGTGCATTCTACTGCAGTATAACTTCATCTTAACTAATTACATTTGCAGTGACCCTATTGCCAAATAAAGTCATATTCTAAGATACTAGGAGTTCAACCTCAACATGTGAATTTTAGGGGGTCGCAAATCGACCCATAACAGGGCTTAGGAGAAAAATTTCAGGGTAATCTTTTGTTGCTGCTTTTCTTCTGTTACTTTCAAAATGAGCAGATTTTCAGCAGATGGTGGTGGTGGTGACAGAAGTGCCTCTTTGTGCCTCCAGAAACTCAGGGTCTGCTCAGGCTTTTACCTTTTGACTTTTTCAACACCAAGAGGCCAGGCTAGTGGGTCTAGTGCCTGGAGTCACACAGCTGATTGAGAGGCTGTGTACACATCATATGCCATAAGGGATAAATGTGATTGACGTGTTTTTAATCATTTCGGCTTTATTGCTGTTTGTTCTGGTCAACACCATCATCTAAATTAAGTTCATGCTTTACATAATGTCTCATTACATAAAGTCAGAGAAAGCTTTTTAGTTAAGTCTCTCTACCTTTTAGCAGGGCCTAGTGAAAAGGGATCTGGCCTGAAAGTGTAGAGCCCATGGGCCTAGGCAAGACAAACATGCTTCAAGCTCCTCATTCTGCAGCCTTGCTGGGTGTATATGGGCCCCTCCCATCTCTCTAATCCCTCCTGCTCCCTGCTGTTGCCCACACATCGCAACTCCCTGCTGCTCCCTCTCTTTAATCCATTCAGACCAACTGAATTTTGGAAATTACATCCCTCTCCTTTTTTGGGACCTCACATGCAGAGGGTTGGGCATACCTTAATTTCAGGAAAACGCTCATCATTAATCTAGGCAAGGTTCCGCACTTGCTTTGTTTACTTATTTTCTTTTACACGAATTCCCCTTTTCCCTTGCCCTTCCCTGAAACAATCACTCTCTGATGTGTTTGCTGTATTGGTGGACTTTTATGTATTTACAAATATTTAATTTATAAAGAGTATTTTGCTTGATATTCTCTTAACCTCCCTCTTAGAAGTTATTCTTTGACTCATTAACCTAAAATGGCTTTTTATTGTCTACCAAATTCAGACATTCTAGGTTTCAATAACCCCACTTGATTTTTCAGAAGAAAGTGAAGGAACTGGGTCAGTGTCACAGCCCGTGAGGGCAGAACTAGAACTGGAACCCAGGTTTCTGAATCTCAACTCAGACAATGTCTGAGTCTCTCTACTGCCCCTTGAAAACCTTACATCTTTGGACTTTTCAGTTTAAAGAATTTCTTGTACTTTGGGGGTTTGCAAAATATAAGAAATCTGTGTAAAGTAAAATATGGACACTGAATTGGGGGAAAGGCAGGATAAGAAAAAGGAATTGGGCATCTCAGAATATTCCAAGCGAAGCTACATCAATTCTCAATTTAGTTTCACTCAGTTTAACAAATATGGGTCAGGCCTTAGGCCAGGAGCTATTAATACAGCAAGACATATTCCTATCCTCAAGAAGCTCACTGTCTTGGAGAGGCAAACTTACAAATAAAGAGCCAGTGTATCGGGGCTATAATGGAGAGAATTCATGGAACACCATGAGGGCCAAAAGGTCAGAGAATTTAGGCCTCCCTGGAGTCCAGGGTTGTTGCTACACAGGAGATGAGTAGGGGACAAGCAGGTGGTCAAATCCAAAGTTCGTTCTGTGCAAGTTCAACTGCACGGCAGACACAGCCTGGTATGTTTGGGAAACTCTAGGTATTTCTTTCTGGCTGCTAATAACAAGGAGTTTGTCACTCCTTTTTTCAGCTTGGATTCATCATCTCAGCAAGCAGGTACTGAAACCACATGTTCCAGCTCTGGTCTGAGGTTGTAACTTGTGGCGAGCTTCAGCCCAGAAGAAAGGGCTTACTCCAGGGGGATACTCAGGCTTATCACATTTGGGCCAGATTTTAACCTGCATTGCCAAGAAGCTTCATCCAGTTAATGGTGGCTGGATGGGTAATGAGCCCTGTGATCTCTGGCTTGGTGCCTAACAATGTCATTGTTAAACCAGCTTCCTCAGCTCATTTAACTTCCCACAGGCCTAGGGAAGGGCGCAGTCTTTGTATCTATCTTTAGTTGGTACAACAGCCTCACTCTCAACTCACATGGTTCTAGCCAAGCCATAGCCTAGTGCCTTGGTGATAAGCACTAGAGCTGTCAGGCTGCACCGTCTGGAGTTGAGCAATCTTTCATCCAGCCTGAGCTAGGTACCACTACTTTGTTGCCCTGTGCTTTTTGAGCAACTTAAGCTAGGCTCTGCTGCTCAGAGGTGAGAGTGTCTCTCTCTGCTCTAGATAGATCCCTAGGGGGTCATTGTTCTGCTCCCAATAAGGGATACTGCTTCCTTCCTCACTCTAGCAGGACACCCACATGCCCTCCATCTCACGTGATAGACATTAGTGCATCCGCTTCATTCCCTTTTCTCTTATTTCTGGGATACCTTTTCCCTGTCCTCTCACTCAGAGGATAATTCCACTTTCAGCTGCAGGTCCATTGCCTAGTGAGGCCATGGCATATTGTATTTTCATTCTGAGGCCTGACCCAACATTGCATCACTTTCTTTCACACAGCTCCAGCCCCACAGCGCATTAACAAGGAATGGTCTTTAACGATGGGCTTAGTGGGGATGCTGGGGATGCTGTAAAGAGCATTTGCATTGTGCACCACACGACAAGGTTTCTTAAACATTCCTCTCAGACATTAATTTTGGTTCCAAATTTATTTCTGGATGGCAGCTGTCTCATTCTAATTTTTTCTTCCTCTATGGCCTCTAATCTGTTCTGCTTATAAGCAAACATCTGCTTGCAGACACACAGAGCAAAGCAGAATCCAGCCCAGCTAGCCCATGGCACTGTTTAGGAATGCATCTTGGAGGTCTCATGCTCAACTCTATCAATTTTCCAAGATATTTATCCCCCCCAAACAGTTCTCTGTTTAGGGGTAAATGAATAATTTGCTACTAAGAAAATATGATGGAAAAAAAATCCCAGATTTAGCCTGGTATTTAACTTGCTGCTTTCTGTCCTCATGAGACTCTCCATGCTGTGAGCTTATAGCTTTTAAGGCCAATGACTCATTCAAGCAATATTTGTTGAAAGCCTGTGTGTCACTGTGTGTCAGGCTCTTGATTAGGTGTGGAACCTGTAGGGGTGTTAAGTAAAGTTTTTATCTTTATGAAACTGACCTTCTAGTGGGGGAGATAAACAAAAAACATGTAACAAGTAAATGAGTGAGGTAATTAGGGATGATGGTAAGCCCCACTTAGAAATCAATATTGGAATACTTAACTGAGTACCAGTTACTGCGTGCCAGGCCCCGTGCTAAGTGCTTTGCCCATTTCTATGATCTGAATGTTTGTGCTCCCCTCAAAGTTCATATGTTAAAGCCTAACTGCCGATGTGATAATATTATGAGATGGGGCCTTTGGGAGATGATTAGGTCGTGTGGGGGGAGTGGAGCCATCATCCACAGGATAAACGCCATTTTAGAAGAGGCCCCAGAGAGCTGCCTCATCTTTCCACCATAAAAGGACACAAGTAGAAGGTGCTATCTATGAGGAAATGACTTCCCAGCCTCCAAAACAGCGAGAAATAAGTTTCTGTTGTTTATAAGCCACCCAGTTTATGGTATTTTGTCATAGCAGCCCAAACTTAATAAGATACTCTTGTTAATTCACTTAATCTTTATGAGATTAAGGTACGTCTCTATCAACCCACTTTTGTAGCAACCTTCTGAGGCAGGTGAAACAGATATTTTAATCTGCATTTTAAAATCTCATCAGAGAACTACTCAGCCAAAGCCACAGAGCTAGTAAATAGTGGGATCAGGATCTGGGTCTTTGTGGTTCTAAATCACACACCCCTAGTCACAACAATACTGTTTCATGTGTTGATGGGTTGATTAAAGAGCACTTTGACGGGAGAATACTGACCTCTGAGGTTAGGGAGGGCTCTTGTAACATTACCTATCTATATGCTGTAATAGATTGCACATGCTCCCTGATACTACAATTGTTAGTATGTGTATCCATTTTTTTCCTCATGGCTGTAAGCTCATTGAGGAGCAAGAATTGTGGCTTGTGCATTTTGTGTGTGTCCCCTCTATTTGTAGCTTGGTGCCTAGACAATGAACATTGAATTGGACTAAAAAGCTGTAGTAGCACTATCCAACAGGAATATCAAGCAAGCCATACATCTAATTCTAAAATTTCTAGTAGCCACAAGACAAAAAAGAAGAAACAATGAAAATTAATTTTAATAATATACTGTAATTTCAACATTCATCAATATGAAAATTATTGAGATATTTTATATTACTCTTTTCATACTAAGTTTTTGAAATCTGGTATGTAATCTACACTTACTCCACATCTCAGGACTAGCCACATTTCAGTTGCTCATTAGCCACATATGTGGTTAGAGACTATAGCACTGAACAGCACAGAACAATATTCCTGAGATGAATGAGGTGTGGATGCACGCCAGGTAGACCAGCCTAGGTGTTAGATATTCAAATTCCAAAACCACTTTGGATCAAGCCCTTGAGACCTCTCATAGGAGCAAAGGGTCTTTTTCTATCACTGGCCTTAAAAGTGGGTACCCTTCTGAAGGTAGGAGTCAATGAGGCCTAATGGAAAAGGAATTAATTTTAGAAAGGTCTCTTATTAATTATGTGGCTTGGAACAAGTTACTGAATCCTTCTGAACCCATTTTCCTCCTCTGTAAAAGGTGGACCCAAAAAATCTCTTGTAAAGTTGAAATGTATTTACATGCCTGGCACCAAAAAAGGCACCCAATAAATAATAGCTTTCATTAAATATTTTATTTTGTACTATCAGATACATTCTTTATTTAATAGACTAAAAGGCCATTTGCTGACAAATGAGATCCCTAGATGATATGCCATCCAACAATTATTAATAGAGTACCTACCATGTCCCCAACACTGTTCCAGGCACTTAGGACATATCAGTGAACAAAATAAACCAGGAGGATGTGCTGTCCCAGACAATCAACACAAGGCTCTGATGTGAGTACCTCGTAACACAATCTTCAGGCAAAACTAGCATTTTCAATATGAATCTCACATCAGAAGAGAAACAGTGCTAGAGGTGCAGCAAGAACAGAGATCCTTTTGGCCTGTGTGTGGTACCTGTAAGGAAATACTGCACGAGCGCTGGCACTGCCCTACCCCATGAGTTCTACAAGGGGAGTGCAATGTTGTATGGGGTACTGTAGCCATATTTACAAGTGGCGATTCTCCTTGGAATATCATTGTTATTTTAAGGTAAGTAATTTAAAATACTATTTTAACATGAAGACCAACACAGAAATATTTTAAAGCTAAATGCAAAATTCACATAGAGTTTTATAACATAACATCGACTCCAAAGAAATTTCTAGGTTGTGGTGAGCATAACAGGTCACATGACAGGAATATTATGTATTGTGCTTTATTTTTATAAGGATACCTTAGTGAGAAATTCTGGGAAGAAGCACATTATTTATTTTTTGTTGTTTCTCTAATATATAGAAACTCTTTTGAACTCTGATATTGTAATTCAGGTTGTTTCTTAACCCCTCTGTCAGCAGAGCTTTGTGGACACCAGATTTAGAAAAAGGGTGTTTTATGGCTTGTTTACTTCAATCTGATGTCATGGGTCCGTGATTAGACTTCGTAGGTGCTCCAGTCTCTGCCTGCATTATAAATCAATAGGCTAGGACTTTTAAAAATTCAATTCTATGTCACCTATATTCCTTGCTTCTCTTTTGCACAAAGTGGAATTGCCTAAAAGCTTCTAGAAGAATTAGGAAGCATGACCATGTTCAATTAAAATGAGTTTATCAGAGAGAAAGAACGTGGATTTTTCAAATCCCCCAGTGCTTGGCAATGCCCACAACTGCAACTGCTGTGGAGAGACTCCCAGCTCCCAGGGAGCCAGTGACCAGAGGACCTAGGTTTTAGGGCAACTTGTTAGAAGCAAGAGGCTCTTCTTTATTCTCTAATCAATTTTGTGGAGAAATATTCTTCTGTGCTTGCACTGAGAGCTTGAAACCTTGGCCAGTAAATGCTGAATTCAAATCCACAGACTGTTTTTTAAAACATTTTTTCAGTTAGTGATTGAGTCAGCCTTGTAGATGGCCTGAGTCCCTCTCAACCTGACCAAATGAGAAATAATAATGACTCACATTTGTATAATGGTTTATGAATGGCAAAGGTCTTGCTCACATGTTATTCTATTTTGTTCCCACAGCAACCATATGTGGCAGAGATTGATACATAGCCCCCAGTATCTGTCCCCTTATTCTTCCACTATAACATGAGCTGCATTTTTTATATGACTTTTCAGAATAAAGACACCTCCAGGCCATACATGACCATGGTGTTGCCATGTGTCTAAATTCTTGCCAATGTAATGTAAGAAAAAATGATATGTGCAGTTTTTGTAATTCCCTTGTGATTTCTTCTTTAGCCTTTTGGTTAGGAGTGTGTTGTTTAATTTTCTCATTTCGTGGATTTCCAAAATTTCCTTCTGTTTATAATTTCATTCTATTGTGGCCTGAGAATATACTTTGTATGATTTCAGGGTTTTAAAAAAATGTATTGAGACTTATTTTATGGTCTAACATATGGTTTCTCCTGGATAATGCTCTGCTGCACTTGAGGAGATTGTATGTTCTGCTGTTGTTGGGTGGAGTGCTCAGTAGATGTCTATTAGGTCTTGTTGGTTTATGTAAGTGTTCAAGTATTCTATTTCCTTGTTGGTTTTCTTTCTGCTTGTTCTATCCGTTATTGAAAGTGGGGTATTCGGGCCCGGCGTGGTGGCTCACGCCTGTAATCCCTGCACTTTAGGAGGCTGAGGTGGGCGGATCACGAGGTCAGGAGATCAAGACCATCCTGGCTAACACGGTGAAACCCCGTCTCTACTAAAAATACAAAAAATTAGCCGGGCGTGGTAGTGGGCGCCTGTAGTCCCAGCTACTTGGGAGGCTGAGGCAGGAGAATGGTGTGAACCCGGGAGGTGGAGCTTGCAGTGAGCTGAGAACGTGCCACTGCACTCCAGCCTGGGCGCCAGAGTGACACTCCATCTCAAAAAAAAAAAAAAAAAAAAAAAGAAAGTGGGGTATTCAAATATCTATTGTCATTGAATTGTGCCTATTTTGCTCTTTAATTCTATAGTTTTTGCTACAGTAGTTAAGTTTATTGGTGTTTATGATTGTTATCTCCACTTGATGAGTTGATTTTTATTATTATAAAGGGTCCCTGTGGCATAATAAGAAAGATGTTTGGCCTTTGTCCCCAGTTTCTGGCACAGAGCTTCTAAGACTCTTGGAATTCTTTAAGTGATATGGATTTTGAACTGTCTTTTGTTCTAATGAGGTGACTCTTCTTGGAAGGCCACTAGATAGCTTCAGGAAGGGAGCTGGTCTCCAGAAAAGCCAAGTTTTAGAAGTTTCAGCCCCATACTCCAAACTCCAGGGAGAAAAGAAGGACTAGAGACTGAGTTAATCATCAATAGCAATTTAATCACAGACTATGATTTAATCAGTCGTGCCTATGTAATGAAACCTCCATAAGCTATTCTAAATGATGAGGTTCAGAGAGTTTCCAGATTAGTGAACACATCAAGAAGCTGAGAAATTTGCATGCCCAGTGTGGCATGGAAGCTCTGTGCCTCCCCTCTCCATACCCTGTCCTGTGTTTCTCTTTCATGCCTCAAAAAGTTGTATTCTTTGTTCCAATGTGTCTCCTTTGTAATAATTGGTGAATAGCAAGTAAAAACACTTTACTGAGTTCTGTGAGTTGTTCTGGCAAATTATCAAAACTGAGCTGAATGTGAGGCCATGGGGGAGGTCATGAGGAACCCCAGATTTGTAGCCATGTCAGAAAGAAGTCTGGGTAATCTGAGGATCTATGGCTAGTGTCTAAAGTGAGGGCAGTTTTGTGGGACTGAGCTCTCAAACCTGTGAAGTCTAATGCTAATTCTGTGCAGTTGGTGTCAGAACTAAATTGAATTATAGGACACTTAGTTGTTTGAGAGTTGAAGAAGTGTTATTGCAAAAGACTACATATCTGGTGTCAGGAGGAAGAAAGTCTTCAGTAACAATTTTTTCTTAAAGTCTATTTTGTTTGGATTAGCTCAGTCACTCTACTCTCTTTTGATTACTTGTTGTATGATACATCTTTTTCCAGTCTTTTACTTTCAACCTATTTGTGTCTCTGAATCTGAAGTGTTTTTCTCTAGACAACAAATAGTTGAATCATTTAAAAATTTGTTCTGCCAATCTCTTTCAATCTCTTTTAATTGAAGTGCTTAATGCATTTATATTTTATATAATTATTATACTTATTAATTATGATTAATGCATTATAATTTATATAGTTACTGGTAAAGGATTTATATCTGACATTCTTCATTTTCTACATGTCTTTTTTTGTTTGTTACTCCATTACTGTCTTCTTTTCTGTTAAATAGATACTTTCTAGTGTACCATTTTAATTCCCTTATCAATGTTTACTATTTTTTTGAGTTATTCTCTTAGTGGTTGTCCTGGGGATTATGATGAACATATTTTTTTTAATAATTTAGTTTGGATTAATACCAATTTAGTTGAGACAGTATATAATATATATAGCTCCAATCTCTCCTTGTTCCTTTGTGATGTTATTGCTCTACAATTTGTATTTTTATGTATTATTTGCCTGTCAGTATAGATTTATAATTATTTCTTTATGCAATTGACTTTTAAGTCAAATGGAAGAAAAAAGAGCTACAAACAGAAGATAGACTTATACTGTGTTTTATATTTGCTTATGTAGTTACCTTACTAGTATTTTATTTCTGCATGTGGATTAAAACTACTGTCAGCCAGGCACAGTGGCTCACGCCTGTAATCCCAGCACTTTCAAAGGCTGAGGTGGGCAGATCATGAGGTCAGGGGTTCGAGACCAGCCTGGCCAACATGGTGAAACCCCAACTCTACTAAAAATACAAAAATTAGCCCGGCGTGGTGGCAGGTCTCTGTAATTCCAGCTACTTAGGAGGCTGAGGCAGGAGAATTGCTTGAACCTGGGAGGCGAAGGTTGCAGTGAGCAGAGATCATGCCACTGCACTCCAGCCTGGGCAACAGAGCAAGACTCAGTCTTGGGGAAAAACAAACAAACAAACAAACAAGTTACTGTCTAGCATCCTCTCATTTCAGCCTAAAGGAAACACTTCAGTGTTTTTTGGTAGGGCAGGTGTGCTAATAATAAATTCTCTTGTTTTTATTTATTTACAAATGTTTTAATTTCTCCTGCATTTTTGAAAAACACCTTTACTGGTCTGCTGGATATAGAGTTCTTGTTTAATAGTTTTGCCTTTTTTTTTTTTTTTAATCTGTCAGCACTTTGAATATGTCATCTCATTGCCTTCTATCCTCCATTGTTTCTGATGAGAAATCAGTTGTTAATCTTATTGAGAATCTCTTGTGTATGTGAAAAGTCACTTCTCTCTTGCTGCTTTCAAAATTCTTTCAGTCATTTGACAGTTTGATTATGACATATGGATTTCTTGATGTTTATCTTATTTGGAGTATGTTGAGTTTCTTGGATGTGTAGATTAATGGTTTTCATCAAAATCTGGGAAGTTTTCAGCCATTATTTCTTCAGATATCCTTTCTTTCCTTTTTTTGTTCTGCTCTTCTTTTGTGTATGTCAGTGAACTTGATGCTATCCCACAGGTTTCTTAGACTGTTCATTTTCCTTATTCTTTTTTTCCTGTTCTTCAGACTGGATAATCTCAACTGACCCATCTTCAAGTTAATTGTTTTTTTTTTTTTTTCTTCTGGCTGCTCAGATTTGCTGTTGAGCCCATCTAGTAGATGTTTCTTTCTTCTTCTTTTTTTGAGACAGAGTCTCACTGTCACATAGGCTGGAGTACAGTGGCAGGTGTGATCTTGGCCCACTGCAATATCCACCTCCCATGTTCAAGCAATTCTTCTGCCTCAGCTTTTTGAGTAGCTGGGATTATAGGCTCCTGCCACCACACCTGGCTAATTTTTGTATTTTTAGTAGAGACAGGGTTTCACTGTGTTGGCCAGGCTGGTCTGGAACTCCTGATCTCAAGTGATCCACCTGCCTCAGTCTCCCAAAATGCTGGGATTACAGGCATGAATTCTCTGTGCCCCGCCAATTTTTCATTTCCGTTATTATACTTCTCAACCTCAGAAGTATTATTGGTTCTTTTTAATAATTTCTGTCTCTTTTGACATTGTCTACTTGATGAGACACCATTCTCTTGCTTTTCATTAGTTCTTTAGACATGGGTTCCTTCAGTTTCTTGAAAATATTTAAAATAACTGATTTAAAGTCTTTGTCTAGTAAGTGCAATGTCTAGATTTCCTCAGAGATAATTTCTATTGATTGCTTTTTTCTTATTTATTGGTCATGTTTTCATGTTTCCTTGTATGCCTTATACCTCTTATTGTTGAAAACTAGGCATCTTACATAATATGATGTGGCAAAACTGTGGAAATCAGATCCCTGCCTCCTGGCATACACAGGATTTTAAAAAATTGCTGCTGTTTGTTCTAGAAGTTGTTTTTTGTTTACTAACTTTTCATAACGAATTCTGTAAAGTCTGTATTTTTCACTGTGTGGCCACTGAATCTCTGCTTGGTTTAGTGGTCACCTGATGACTAGGCAGGAATTTTCTTAAACAGGCAAAACCAGTCTTCCAGTTTCTATGAAAGGGCTCTGTTTGCATGTTGGATCATGCTTTCAACACTCAGGTAGGTAGCTGGAAACTCAGCTTAGCCTTCATTTCCTGCTTGCTCAGAGCGAAAGTGAGAGCTTAAGGCCTTATCAAGTCTTTCATGAACATGCCCACAACCCTGGGTATGTGCGTGGTCCTACACACGCATGTGCCCTTCTATATTCCCAAGAACATGTCATCAGAGACTTTCAAAGCTTCCATGGACATCTTACTTCCCAACTTTTCCTTTGGAGATTCTCAGTTAGTCTATTGTTTGCTCCAATTATTATCCACTGCCTTAGGGAGCTGCAAGTTAAATAATTACCTATAATTGTTTCTAACCAAGGAGCCCAGGGAAAAGGCTTTTTATACAGGACAGCTCTGAGTGATGCCAAATACAGACAGCTTTACAAGTGGGGTCCTCCAGGGAACCACTGGATAAGTTAAATAATGACAATTCTCTGGGAATGAGGCGTTGGGGTCACTCCAGCTCTATGCTGCTTCCTCCAGTGGGTTCCAGGCTGCCAGTTTTCACTGTAAATGCAGGCTGCTAGTTTTCACGGCTACTGTGAAGCTGGAGATAGGGGAATGAGACTAGGGAAAGTTAAAAATGTCAAAAAGCTTATTGTTCTTACTGAGATTTTGTTGCTTTTCTTAAATAAATGCTTCCTGGATTGCTGCAAGCCTTTGGTTAGTTTCCAAAGTTCGGAAAAAGGTGATTCTGACAATTTTGCAAGTTTTTACATTGCTGTTTTGGAGAAGAGAATTTGTGAAGGTGCTTATGTTACCATTTTCTCTGATGGCCCTCTCCTGTTTTTAGCTTTCAAAATAGCGTCCTTATAGGCAGGGTCATCTATTTCCTCTGCTCTTTATTCCCACCTGTAACCAGAAGGCAGATATCATTGGGAGCAGGTGCAATCATCTTACATTATGAGATGAAAACTGCACAATGGGGATGGTAAGATAACAAGTTACAAGGAACTCAAGTCTGATGATCACTGAGCCATCACACCATCCTTGGACCACCTACCTGAACTTCTACATGAGAATTAGGAGTGTTTGCCATTTAAGCCACTGTTATGTTAGGTTTTCTGTCACACTGCACAACCCAAATCCTAATAATGCACTAGTGAAGTAGATAAGGCAGATTTGTTACTGTGCTTTATTTTTCTTAATGTGAAGAAATTAAAGCTGAAAAGTATTCACTGACATTCTCAAGGATAAACAGCTATTATGAAATGGTTGAGTCAAAGTCCATATCCAGGGGTTCTCATATCATAGCTCATCCTCTATCTCCTTTCATAATATCTCTCTGATGATGTGCATGTTACTAGTTTTCCAGCAGCTAAATACCTCATTAAGGGCCATTCTCCCATAGAAGATGTTGGAGGAGGATGGCCTATGTATTATGATCTGAGGGGCAGTGGATGAGCTTCTGAAGTCCAGAAATATCTAATCCACAGCTTTGTAATGGGAGAAGGGAAATAGCTAAGGAGAATTCAGAGAATAGAAGCAGCCCTTCTTTCTTCAAGGACATTTGAGATACATTCAGTTGAAGTCTTGTGCAGAAGACATGAGATTGTTCACTTGTTTACAACAAGAATAGTATTGGGGTACAGAAATAGAGAAAGGAATTAGAATTGGAGAAGCTGTCACAGAGGTGATCAAAATGAAATGCAAGGAAACTTTAAGGGGAATGAAGAGAAAGGAGAGAGGAGAAATTAACAGAGTTATGGCTGAGACCCAGCAGAATAAGAAATGAAGGTGGGGAAAATTTTAGACTTTGTTCTTTTTGGATGATAGCTTTTTTTGGTAATGTTTATTTTAGGTTCTGGGGTACATGGTACCTACATATGTACCCCGGAACCTAAAATAAAGGTTACCATGAAAAGCTAGCATCGAAACAAAGGTTACCTTTGTTATATAGGTAAATTGCATATCATGGAGGTTTGATGTATAAATTAATTCATTACCTAGGTAATAAGCATACTACCCAATAGGTATTTTTTCTGATTCTCTCCCTCCTCTCAGCATCCACCTTCAAGTAGGCCCCAGTGTCTGTTGATCCACTCTTTGTGTCCATGTGTTCTTCCTGTTTAGCTCCAATTTATAAGTGAGAACATGCAATATTTGGTTTTCTATTCCTATATTACTTTTCTTAGGATGATGGCCTCCATCTCCATCCATGTTACTGCAAAGGACATGATCTCATTCTTTTTTATGGCTGTGTAGTATTCCATGGTGTATATGTACCGCAGTTTCTTTATTCAGTCTGCTATTGGTGGGCATTTAGGTTGGTTCCATGTCTTTTCTATTGTGAATAGTGCTGCCATGAACATACACATGCATGTGTTTTATGTCATTGCATGTGAGATGGATCTCTTGTAGACAGTATAATCTTGAGTCTTGCTCCTTTATCCACCCTTCCACTCTGTGCCTTTTAATTGGGACATTTAGCCCATTTACATTCAAGGTTAGTGTTGATATGTGTGAATTTGATCTTGTCATCTTGTTGTTAGCTGGTTATTATGCAGACCTGTATGTGTGGTTGCTTTATAGTGTCACTGATCTATGTAAGTGTGCTTTTGTAGTGGCTGGTAACAGTTTTTCCTTTTCATATTTAGCACTCCTTTCAGAACCTCTTATAAAGCATGTCTGGTGGTAACAAATTCCCTTAGCAATTGCTTGTCCGAAAGGGATCTTATTTCTCCATCAGTTATGGAGTTTAGATTGTCTAGATATGAAATTCTTGGTTGGAAATTCTTTTCTTTAAGTATGTTGAATATAGGTTCTTGATCTCTTGTGGCTTAGGGTTTCTGCTGAAAGGTTTGCTGTTAGCTTGATGGACTTCCCTTTGTTGGTGTCCTGTCCCCCTTCTCTCGAGCTGCCTTTAATATTTTTTCTTTCATTTTGACCTGGGATAATCTTATAATTATGTGTCTTGGGGTTGGTTTCTTTGTGCAGTGTCTCACAGGGGTTCTCTGCATTTCCTGAGTTTGAATGTTGGGCTCTCTAGTAAGGGTTGGGAAGTTTTTATGAATGATATCCTGAAAAATGTTTTCCAAGTTACTTGCTTCTCCCTATCTCTTTCAGGGATGTCAGTGAGTCATATGTTTGGTCTCTTTACGTAATCCCACGTTCTCAGAGGTTTTGTTCATTCTTTTTTATTCTTTTTTCTTTATTTTTGTCTGACTGACAAAAATATTTCAGACAGCAAGTTTTTGAGCACTGAGATTCTTTCCTCAGCTTGGTCTATTCTGCTGTTAATGATTGTTATCGCATAATGAAATTTTTGTAGTGTGTTTTTCAGCTCTATCAGATCAGTTTGGTTCTTTTTATAATGGCCATTTCATCTATCAGCTCCTGTATCATTTTATTATAATCCTTAGATTCTTTGGATTGGGTTTTGACTTTCTCCTGAATCTTGATGCTCTTTATTTGTGTCTATGTTCTGGATTATATTTCTGTAATTTCAGCCATTTCAGCCCAGTTAAGAACTATTCCTGGGGAACTAGTGTGGTTGTTTGGAGGAAAGAAAACACTGGGTTTTGAGCTGGCAGAATTCTTGAGCAGGTTCTTTCTCATCTGTGTGGGCTGGTGTTCCCTTAACTGTGGTATAAATTGAGTACAGTCAGTAGACTTCTATTCTGGATGTTTTTAGAGGGCCATGGCTTTGTGCAGGGCCTTTATGTGTTGCTGAATTCTTGTTCTTGGTTTCACAGGGGGTGTTTGTTAGTGAAGTGTTTCTGGTGTTAAAGTTTGGGCTGTGATCCAGTAGGTAGGCTGTTGTTCAGCCATGTGGCTCCCCTGTATTTCCTCACGATTGCAGCCACGATCCCTCTCAGTGCTGTGAATGTGTGGGTTCCTCTCCCACTCGAGTGCTGGCTGAAGATCTTGGCTTGGCACTTCTGGGCTGCCCACTGAAGCTCTGGGGAGAGCTCAGGCTTTATGTTCCCTCCGCAGTTTGGAGGCAGCAGCTCCCTTGCTAAGGAAGGGGACTTGACAGTGACTGTGGCAGAGGACCTTTCACTTGTTTCTTGGGACTCCATCCCAGAGAGATGTGGATCTGCCATCAATCAGTGGAATTGGCCTGGGATGGGGAGCTGCCCTGTGGGCCCAAATGGCGAGGGATGGGGGCCCTGACAAGTGGGGTGGTGGGGGTGAGGTTGGTGGTAGAGGTATCACGTGGGAGACAGACTATCCTTTTCTCCTTAGGCAACTGCAGCTTGCTAAAAGTGTGGTTCAAGCACTCAGGGTCTTTGCTCCTTCCCTAGCCCAAGGGCAGCAAGGGTAGTACCACTGCAGTGGCAGTGGCAGAGGGGATTTCAGTTGCCTCTGGGAGCTCCACCTCAGAGAAAGGAAGAGTTGATGCTACTGGGAATGTTCAGCCAGGGAGTGGGATGGCTGTGCTGCTGGCCTGAGCCTGGGGCTCTGCTTGTTGAGGAGAAGGAGGTCGAGGGCTCACAGGGAGGAGAGACTGGGCTCCTGCTCGTATGGTGACTGTGGTATGCTGGAAGCACAGGTGAGGCTCTCAGGCCCTTTGTTTCTTCCCCAGGGGCAGAGTCACTGCTGTGGCAGTGGCAGAGGGCCTGTCAGTAACCCCTGGGAGCCCCTTCCCAGGGAAACTCAGAGCCCCTACCAATGGGTCTGCTCAGCCTTGGGTGGGGTTGTTCCCTGAACCAAGCCGGGTCCGGCTGTGTTTTCTCAAGGCCCAATAACAAGAAGCAGACAAACTAGGAAAGAAGGGAATTTATTACTGTAACCAGATACAGGGAGAAGGCCAGAGATAATTCCACCAGACCAACCCAAAGCGTTACAACTTTCTTAGTGCTTATATAGGTTGGGGTTTGTGCCTACGTGCAGTACAGCATTTGCCTAAGTCTATTGGTAACTAATTTTGTTTCAACTAGAAGTACAGAGGAAAAAAAAATGCTTGCTAAATCCAATTAAAAGGGCCCCAGTACCTCAAGGCCTGTCTACTCTGGTACCAGAGTGATTATTTCTATCTTATCTCCTTTACAGCTTGGTCTGGAGAGCTGCCTTAGGGTCTCCAATGAATCTATTCAGACAGCTGTCTCTGTTCCCTCGATTTGTCTCAGATTTTGTCAACCTGGGATGGGTCCTGGCACTAGGAATGTAAGGCTGTCTCTATAAGTTTGGCTTGCTCCACAAGGGAGAAGCCCATGCAAGGGTCCTATGTCGACCATATGTTTTATTTCTAGCTTTGATGTTTGGGCACCGAATTCTCTAGGTTTAAATATTTCCTCAATGTTAAGGCAGCACTGTGGAAATTTGTCTGTGTAGCTGGGGTGCTATGCAGGCCTGTCTGTGTGATTGTCAGGGAGAATTGGCCTGCCACAGCGTGGCTGATCTGTGATCCTGAGCTGGGGGCCCTGCCTGGTGAAGAGTGGCAGGGTGGAAGCTCACAGGGAAGAGAAACTGTGGTATGGTGGCTGTGGTGTGCTAGAGCTGCCAGCATAGAGACTAGGCCCTTTGTTGCTTCCCCAGTCCAGAGTGATTAGGGTGGTATCACTGCAGCTGCACCGGCAATGGGGGCCGTCGGTTGTCTCTGGGATTTCCTCCTCAGAGAACTGCAGAGCCACCTCTGACTGAAGTGTTCAGGCAGGAGAAGGGTAGTTGTGCTGCAGTTCCTGGTTGGGAGGCCCTGCCCAGTGAGGAGAAGTGGAAATGGAGACCTGCATGGAGAACAGTCAGGCCAGTTTTCCACGGGGCGGCTGCACTGTACTGGGAATTTGTGCCAGTCCGCAATCACCACACAAACTCCAGAGCCTGAGGGTAACAGCAGCGAGGGCTGCAGAGCAGCAAAGATGGTGGCCTGCCTCTGCCTCTGGGAGCCCCTCCAAGGAAGTGCAGAGCTGCTACCAGCCCACAGCCCAGGAAGGGGATGGCTGGAGTCCAAAGTCGGGAGGTCCTGTCCACTGAGGAGAAGCAAGATTGGAAACCCATGTATAAAACAGTCTAGCCACTTTTCCATGAGGCATCTACACTGCGCTGGAGATCTGTGCCAGTCCCTATTCAGCCATACCCTCCAGAGCCTGAGGGCAAGAGTGGTGAGATGAGGGCTGCAAGACAGCAAAAATGATGGCCTGCCTCTCCCTCTGGAAGCTCTCTCCCAGAGAAGTGCAGAGCTGCTACTGGCCCAAGAGCCCATTTGTGGGGTGGCTGGAGTCCCAGGCCAGTGGGCCTTATCATATCAGGTGCAGTGGAGGCAAGGCCTGCAGTCCATTACTGCTTAGCCCCCTGGATTCCCCTTTCCTGGGAGTGTGCAAGGCAGACTGACCTCCTGTTGCCAGAGCTGCAGCCACTAATGCCAGGATGCCTGGGGATCCAAGGCTCCCGGGACTCTGCATGTGCCTGAGTGGTGGATCTGCCCAGAATCTGCATAGCTCTCCATGTCAGTCTGAAGGCCCTGGTGGGGTGGGCTCATAAAAGGATCTCCTGATCCCAGGGTTGCAAAGGTCCAGGGCAGGAGTATGGGTCCCTGGGGGCTCTTACTCACTGTTTTCTCACAGTGCGGGAGACACCCCTGGCTCATGCCGCTCTTTGGTGGACAATAGTCCTGTCTTGCTCCTCTTGATCTCTGTAGGTTGAATTGATTCCTTGATGAATCCCAATGTGTCCACTGGATGTTCCAGTTGAAGATCTAGTATTTACTCTGCATTCCTTTTTCTCTCTGTGAGAGCAGCACACGTGATTTGCTTCTAGTCAGCCATCCTGGCCCCTCCCCTGCTATCATTTTTTCTTTTAGCCAAGAAAGAATTTAACTTTAAATTATGATTTCAAATTCAAAATTCTGTCTAGGAACTTAATAGGAAAAGACTCACATTATATTATTTGGGATGCTGTGTAACATCCTCTGTTGAAAAATTGTATAAACTCAAGAGCTCTGGAGCCAGAGTTACCATGTTCAAATTTTTGCTTAACCACTTCTAAGCAAGTCAGGGAAGAGACGACCTAGGGCCCCAGCCAAGGAGATGGTTATAGGAAGGTCGGCATCTTATGCCAGGGGAAAGGTTACAAGCTATAAAACAAGAGCAGAAAACATTCAATGCTATTTCTAGAGGAGTTGCGCAGGTAGGTATCTTCAAATATGCAGAGTGGTCAGTATGTAAACAGCGGCCACATAAGGTGTCGGAGGGCATGAGAGCAGCTTCTGTATGTCTCTCTTGGACCTTCAGCTTTGACCAGTAATCCTTTGCATTTGTGGCCTAGGTCCAACCCTAAAGGGATCTCTCATGCTGAATTAAAAGACCAATAGGTAATGTAGATTTTTTTGATCAATAATAAGGAAATGAAACAATTGATAACACACATTGTCTTACAGATATGATTTTTCAAGACAGTGTCCACTTTATAGAGAGAAAAGACTTTTAAGGGATTCTTGGTGATAACAGATTGGGAACCAAAGTATGAACTAATGATCTCTAAGATCTTTCCAATTTTAACATTCTATAAACTAAAAAAAAAAGTTTCTTACGACCTTCTTATTAAGGCATGAAGTAATCCACATGTTATTTCTTATTTGGAATTCTGAAAAGTAGTCAATAACAGTGTCCCATCATTATTAACATTATTATTATATTTAAAGGTCATATAGTAAAATAGTATTCTGAAATATCGTGTGTTTTTCTTCCTCCCAATATTTTCAGTTATTTTATATTCCCTCCCTTATTTAGGTGGCTAGATCATAGACATTAACACATACTACACTAGAAGCAGAGAAAAGCCTTGAATTTCAGAAGCCTAGGCTCTGAGAAGATACATAGCACAGAAAATGTGAGATGAATCAGATCTATTTTTCATGCCCCCAAACTATTTACAGCTTATCAGACTAAAGAAGACAGTGGGCTGCATGAAGGAGGTGACAGTCACAGAGGAAGCTCGAAAGGTCACTATGTTGGTGAATTGGAGCGCCTAACTGCAGACAGGACCCACAGCTCCATTCTTGAATGGAGGCCAGTGAAACAAGACTCTCGCATGGAAAGACGTGTAGAATGTCTAGTGTGAGAGGCCTGAGAGGCTCTGAAAACTGCTACTGCTCATCATGATGTGGGGGCAGAAAATTGAGCCAGAGAGAAACTTGAATTTGATGCAGGACTATGGTAGTCCCATGTGGTTTCTATAGCTCATGGGCCATGAGGCCAACAGCACATTCACTCCAGAGCGGGACACTGGGATTATCTGAGAGGGCCCTGGTCACCAAGGATCGTGGATGGAGAAGGAGGGGTGATGCAGCAGGGACCTGCACTAAACCAAAGACTGGTTAGGCACAAAACCAACAAACATGTACCTGTTCAGGTGGGTAACAGCCCTCTTCGCCTCCCCTAGGCCCCACTGACCTTGTCCCTGAACCCATTGTTTAGCTTTGCATAATCTGTCCTCAGAAATCAGGCAAACCCTGAGGAAGTTGGGGGATGGGGCTGATAACCAAATTGATTAAGTTTCTGCCTCTCAGCAGATTAAAGATGTACAAGTAGATTTTGAATTGAGTTATAGAAAAATAAGTGCATTTAAATACTTTTCAGTTTGCCGGTTAAAATTCTTATCTGCTATAGTTAATACCTTTAACTAAATTATTTAGAATCTTCCCAAAGATCCTGCTGGATTTCTTTCATCCCCACATCACAGATGAGAAATTGTGACCAAGAAATTATGTAACTTGCCCAAAGGCACATAACTGGCAAATGGAAGGAGGGGAATTTGTTGTTTTGCCGATAAAGTCTCTGCTCTTTCTAGAAACCACACAGCTTTGAAGGATATGGCTGCCATGGAAAGGAGGGGTAGGCAGAAAACGAAAGCAACCAATTAAAGGGAGCCAATCCAGAATTTGCCAGTTGCCAAAATGTCTTTGAAATAACTGTGATTCACTCACAAGGAGGAAGGAAGTGGCTTTAAAAGAATCAAAATGTGTCTTGTGACAAGAGGCAATTAAATTCTGTTCCCCTTGAGTTAAATCCCCTTTATGGCTCTTTGGTGGACACACAATGACTAAAATTTTGTCTAAAGAAAAGGCTGTTTACTCTTGGCTGTATATTGATGAGTTAAACACAGGGCACACTCTTAGCAAATTTGTAAATATGATCCTTAGAGTTGGCTCCGTATAGAAGGCTTCTTTGTATGTCTACGATTAGCAGAAACAACGCCCAGGAGGACCAAAAGCAAGGGTCCCTATTCCCGGTACAATTAAGGACAAACTTACTGCCAAAGCTGATAGAATTATTTGGGGTTTGTTTACTTGTGGTAGCTATTGAAGAGCTTATGGAAGGTGGAGAGGTGGCTGTTGGCTCTTAGTTCATTTCACAGACTCCAGGACAGGGGATGGATATAGCCCCCTTTACTTCAAAAAGCACTGTTAATGGGCATTTAAGTTGCCTTGAATAGGCCAAGCTATCTCAACAAGTGAATGGGAGGAATGAAGAAAAGAAACACGTATAATTTAGTAGCACCTGCTTCAAGGACTGTTTCACTAAATTGGATTGTTGCTGTATGTGCATTTACAAAGCAATTAAAAAAATAAAACTACATAAAAAACTTTGCCTTCGTTTATGGTTCAAAAATACATGAATGTTTTTCTTTAGACCTCACAAATAAGTAAGGCTTCAGGGTTTAATATATGGTTTTATTTGGTTCCAATCATTGCCTTTAGTAACCTCCTATTTAATGTTCTGACCCTCCCTGCAGGTCTAGGACACACAGGATGTCCCTCACGTCTGCAAGCAACACCTTTCATAGTGCTGCATTTTCTGGCTGACAGATGGAGCTTTTCTTTCACACTAAATTGATTTCTGTGAAAAGTCTTTGTCACTTGCAATATGATGATGCTTCTAAGTCTATGCACCATCTTAACAGAAGGTCCCCAGGTGGACCTTGGGCCATCTTTCTGTGACCCCTCTGTGACCTCTCTGTATTGTTGCCCTTTTTTGACATTTGTGATGATCTCCTCTGAGACTCCAGCTGCAACATCACCCTCTCAGAAGCACAGATTTCATCCTCTGGAAATAAATCCTGGATATATAGTTTTAAAATTTGCTCTCTTTGAAAACTGCCTCTACTCTCTGATTTCTTTCTGGTGTGTGTGTGTGTGTGTGTGTGTGTGTGTAGTTCTCATCTGCTAATATGCCTTTAAGACATTCTAGAACTATTTTTGATTGGATTCTGGTTAATAATAAGAATAGTAATAGTAATAAAACACTGAAGAGATTACAAAGCACTTTCCTAATACTAGAAATGAAGCTTAAGGGGTCTAAACAGCAAAACCAGGCTACTATATTAGTAAGGGGTAGTTAGGTTTAAAATTCCTGTCCAGGAGAGATTTATTCAGGTAGCACTCACTTCAAGGTTTTTCTTTCATCAATAGCCACAGTTGTCTTAATATTTCTCAAGTAAGAAAAACAGAAACCAACCAAGCAACCCATTGACAAACCAAAACATTGTGTTAGACAGTTTTTGATGTTGCACTTTGTGGGAAGTGTGGACTCTATAAATTCTTGATTTGCATATTTCTGAGCTTTAAGACTGGAAATACCAGCTAGTGCTGAGAACAAATAATTAATGATGACTTCACTTAGAAATTTTCAACAACTACATATGGGAAAACTAAGAGCTCTCTTTTATTATTATGAATAATTCTCTTTTCTCATTCAAAGAAACATCAATTCAGTATAGACAGGCATACTAATGAAGAGTAGAGAGTAATCAAATACAGAATGATGGCAGTTACTTGTCTTAGTCCACCCAATTGTCTGATTTCCTACTTACTCCCTGAGAGAAGGTTTTGGAGTGTCCTGGGTGTGTGCATGTGTGATATGTGTGTATGTATGCATGTGCATATATATACACACACCGTTTTGCATGTGTGTGTTTATATTCAAGTACTTTAGTTGTTAGCAAACGAAGATAATAAAACAGCTAACATTTATTGAACAATAACTATTTGGCAGGATCTCTGTTTGGCACTTTATATGCATTACCTAATTTAATTTTCCCAAAAACTCTTGTAAATAAAGCCTCTTAGCCTTCTTCCCCATGTTATCAGCTGAGAAAGGTAAGTTTTTGTTTTTGTTTTTAACAAAGTTTGAATTTTGTCCAAAAAAAAGTGAATGTCCAACCTAGGACCAGCATGGGCTCTGCATTAGAACTCATATTATGATGTTACATAAGTCATTCTCATTGAACTGCTTTGATGTTTTTATTTTTTTTGAAGGCCAAATCAAAATCTTCCCTAAGTTATTATTTTTAAAATGTATCTGCAGCAGGTAGACTGCAGTTGATAATAACCCTCAAGATTTGGGTTCCCAGAATGAATGGACCAGAGACATGTTTCCCTTATAAAACAAGACTAGAATGAACACTCCTTCTCTCTGTGGGTGACCCACATCACATTTGCATTTGCACTGTGTCATCTGAAGGTCTTCCCTGCTTTCAGGTCACTGTTCGACAGTAGCGTGGCCATCTGATTTACCTTTCTATCTTCGCCATTCCGACCTGACTATTCCTCAGAATTAAACATGGCAGTCTCAGATTTGTTCATTTATGGTCACTGATGCTGTGTTGCACTATCCTAGAGGTATCATTTGCATTGCACTCACCATTCACAAAGGAAATTAATATGAATGATATGAATGATGTTCTCTGGATTTGTGCAACCCAGCAGTTCTGCTTCTCATTCACCTTCCTATCTAATCGTTCACAGTCTCATAACAGTTTCCCAATTAAATCTGAGTTCCATGTGCTTTCTAGTATCAAATCCCCAACCTCTCACTTTTCTTATATGGATGAATCAGTTGTTTTCTGAAAAGAGGGCCAGTAATTTATTTATAATTCAGTGTTTTCTTCTTGCTTGATCTAAGGACTAACATCTACTGAATTACCTCCCTACTTAATTGACCCCATAGATTGTCTTTGTAAAGCAGCATTTCCAACTTAAATTTCCACAAGGCTGTATTTTCATGATCATTGTTTATAGCAAATTCAATATCTGAAGTTTTGATGAGCCTTCCATTTTAATCAACATTTTTCTGCATAAAGTGTGAAGATTTTCAATGTCAAATGTCACACTTTATGTACAAATCTGATAATTTTTCCATCCAGTTATAAAACAGATTAGTCACTTTATTCCTCTCTCCTTCCTCTGAAAGCTCTCCTTTGCATCTCTAATTTGAATATCTCATCCAGTACTTATGGATCTATATATCTTGCATTATTTTCATCTTTTTTCTGTTAGAGTACATGCCCCTTGAGAACAGGAGCCATTTCTTTTTTATTTTGTATTCTTGTATGTCTAGCAAAAGCACTTGCACAGCAAACATTTGTTAATGTATTTGTCCTTTTTGTTCATTGTTTTATCTCCAAAAACCTAGAAAAATGCCTGGCACAACTATTTTTTGGATGAATAAGTTGATAGTGTTTGTAATGGGAACTTTAGTAAAGAAGTTCCAATGAATAAGATATTTATATAAAAGGCCAGACAGGTAGTAGACACTCACTCTGTCTGAATTGGAATCCATGAGATACTTTGACTGTGATAAATTATTTATAAAATGCAACATTAATAATTCATATTTAGTCCAAAATGAAAACTTGGTGCCCTTTCTGAATATTTTCCACTATGGAAACCCATTTCTCTGAAGATTCACAAGTCATGTAAGAAAGACACTGTGAGAACTTTGTATAGTTAGCCCCATCCCCACCCCAACCCATATACATCAAGTTGTTTTCAGCATGGGAGAGCACAAGAAAGCTGGAAGTTATGTGTGGCATTTTCAGAATACATGAAAGCTTCAACTCCATGCAGAACCACCTGTATAATATGTGGAGTTCAGTGCAAAATAAAAATGCAGGGCCCCTTGTTAAAAAAAATTGCGAGAATTTTAATATGGCAGCAGCAGAGAATCAAACCAAGCTCAGCACCCTTCTGATGTGGGCACAGCTCACAAGTCCATGAAACAAGGCTGAGCTCCATGTGAGATCTGTCACTATAGATTCTATGAGGTTAGTTTAAGTTACTCCATGAAGGAAACAGTAACTGTTCAAGAAAGAGGATATTTTTGGTCTCTCTGTGGATTTTAACACTGGGAATACTCAAGGACCTAAATGGAGTATTTCATAGGGGAGCTGGTATCTGTTAAGGCAGATCACTGGCTTCTGGGAAGAGATAGAATTGTTGGCATTATTAAAGCATTGGTAGGGAGGACCCTGAGGCCCCATCAGAACTAGACAATGCCTAGAAAAGACATGGATCCATGTAAGTCTTGATCTACAGAGGACATAGACATGGACTCTCACCTGGGAGCTTGGGAGTGTCCTTGCTAATGCCAGGTTCTCTTAGAATTGGAGCCCCAAGTATCTGAAGTATCCTGAATCCAGTGCAATGTTTATTTTAACATGAGACCTTGGGTAATAGAAAAAAAGTGTGGCCTGAGAAATAGGAGGTACACATAACTAATCCCAGAAAAAAATGTGCATGATTGCATGATGGGACACCTGGTCTCATTCTATAAATAGAAGGTCCAGGCTGCAGCCTGGGCTTAGCTCTAGGCAGCTGTGACTTCTCTGAGTCTCACCTTCCTCAAATGAGGGAGTTGACCCAACTGATTCCCCAAGTTACCTTTCAGTATCAGGAGTCAAAAAATAAGTCTCGATTCTTTCTGTCGGTGTTGGTATAAAAAGCTCACAAAGCACTTCCACATATAACATTTCATTCTGCAATTGTTGAAAGTAGGCCTCCTGCTCCCAGTTTAGGCTCCTCCCACTTCACCACACTGTCTTCTGGCAAACATTTTCTTGTTATAGATTAGAAATGAGCTTCATATTATCTCCTGTTCATAATGTTTTCATACTCTGGGTTTACTCTACAGGAGACTTCCTGTCTCAAGTGTACAGGTGAGGTAGAGACATTGAAGAGCTGTCTCTGCTTCAGCAGACCTAGGTAGTATGCAGAGAAGGCCTCTGTGATGGAAGAGGTCTAAGTAAGTGTAAGGACAATGGCTGCATTGCAGTCAAGCATAGGCAGAGGTACATAGCCGGCACAGCATGACACAGTGGGATTGGAGCACAGGTGCACAGTCTTGTGCATTATGTAATCACAGCTTTGTAGCCATAACATGGGGGCACTCATTGCCTGCGTCTGAGCCACTATTGTCTGTGAGGTACATAAAAGCAGCACCGACAGTGTGAGGGAGCTGCTGAATAAAGCCATGTCCCACCTACCTGTGGTCTTGTGAGTGTTCTTTCAGCTACCCGCCACCCCACCAACTCCCCTCAGACCTTGGCTGGTGCTGGAACCTAACAGTAAGTGTAAGCCAATGTGCCAAGGGAAAATCTCTGAAAACATTTGGACTTAATTCTAACTTACATTAAATCCTCTACATGCCTCCCAGGAAAGCAAGGAAGTACTTTCTTGCTCCTGTCCCCGAAGGGGCAATAAAATAGACCACTTCCACATAACAACAAGTAAGTGACAGAAAAAGGATGGCTAACCTTTAGAATCTGACGTGACATATCCAGTGTAGGTTTGGAAATAGCTCAGTGCTCATGAGAAAACATCAGGGGACATCAATGCCAAGCCAGTGAGGGAGGCAGGAAGTTGGGCCTCACACAAAGCCCAGAAAGTAAGGAGCTGTGATTTACCACAAGACTTCTTCTAACAAAGTTACTGCCATGCCTAGGATCACTTGCTGGCTGCTGGGTCCATCTGGCCCTTTATCAGCCAAATGTGCATCAGTAGATAAAATTTGTCACTATTTTAATTTAACTAACATCATGGAGAGAGCATGGCATTTGGATCAGACACACTTAAGTCTGTTTGAACTTATGGGAACTAATGGTCATAACAATGTTACTTGATTCACAGGTTGATTTAATAATGTTATAATAAATGCATGTAAAAATTCCTGGACCTTGGGGGTTATAAAAAACTAAGATTACTGTCATTGAAATATTTTAAAACTGGCAAAGGCAAGAGTAATTTCTCTTTAAGTAAAAAAAGACCTGTTAGAGAGACTGCTTTGGCAGTATAAAGTCTTAGGATGCTAGAACTGGAATTTGGTATTAGATTAATAAAATAGAGCCCAGTTTCTTAAAATGATGGAAAACAAGAGCAATACAAAGCACTGGTAGTCGTAAGAAGGATGTCAGATCTGAGGATTGAGCAAGGTAATGGATTGCTTGCCCTGTCACTCAATAAACATTTATTGGGCCCTACTATGTGCAGAGCATCTGAAGGGGCCTTCAAGCTATAATCTAACAGGAGACACATGGCACATCCTAGACATTAGAAAGCAGTGTCAAGAGAGGACCCCTGCAGGAGTTCAAATGGCTAGGGCCTAAGGATATCAGTAGGTTTGCCAAGGAGGTGACATTTGAGACAGTCCTTAAAGCAGCGTTCTTCAGATTGTGGGTCATAAATTTATTATGGAAGAGATGACAGACTGCACATTGCAAGAATGAGTACTGTTTTTTTGGAATTTTTGATTAAGTGTGTGTCCTAGGTCAAAATGTGCAGTTCTTATTGTAATTCATGGTCAAAAAGTTTGAAAGTCATTGCCTCAAAAGATTGGTAAGATTTGGACACATTTCTCTGATTTCCTGTCTCTTGCACTGGATTATTTCATTTCTTGAGGTACCCTTCTGTTGCTACTCCCTCTTTCTTGCCTTTCCAACTCCAGTATGAACTGCAAAACTGAGTTTAGGCATGGCCTTTTTCCATAAGATTTTCTCAACTCCCTCCCACTCACCATCTTTATCCTAGTGTGGGTTGAATGCTCCATCACCATGTTCCCACAGCATCCGTGCTTACACATTTCACAACACTTATATAGTGATTGTTTTTGCTTGCCTGTCTACCCCCAACCCAAGCTTCCTTGGGTTGAGGAGCTCATAAAGTCTGTGTCTTATTCAGGGCTAGCCTTATGGGTATGCACTCTGTGTAGTCACACAGGGATCTGTAGTTAGAAGAGCCCTGTGCTTCTAAGGCACTGTTATCACTGTTTTGAAATTCTTATTTTAAAACAGAGTCTGAATTTTCATTTTGTACCATACCTACAAATTATGTAGTCATTCTGTTCTTATTGACCCTAAAGGTAACCAGAACCTTGCTTAGAACAGAGTAAGAGATCCACAAATGAATGAACAAAAGATGAATGATTGAGTGAATAGCACCCATCATCTATTGAGAGCCTATTATGTTGTCTCAGAAACTGGGTTAACAGTGGTCATGAACGTCGCGTCATCTAAATGTCTGCAGACTTAGGGACAGGTAGCACCAGGGGAAGGAGTATTATGTGAACAAAGATGGGAGGTGAGAAAATATAGGATATGTGAGGAAAGTGGGGCACATGGTTTAGTTCAATTTAACAGCAAGAGAAGGCATTAGTGAATGATGTATCTGGAAAGTAGGTTGAGACCAGATTGCAGAGGGAGAGGTGAAAAGTTGAACTTTATGCTGATGATAATGGAGGCCAAGGAACATTTTTGAGTAATAAGGTCTGGGCATGAGGAAAGTTTTGGAGCCGCTTAATGTCTATTCAGCTCTGGAAGAGTATATGGGAAACCTGTTTATCATTTGGGAAAGGAAATTTCCTAAGGTTCTATGAAGTCACTGTTATATTGCATTTCATGTGTTTCTCCAGAATTGTGTGAAAATCAAATGTCATGAACCTATTTTAACAATTGATATTTTGAAAGCACTAAAAGAGACAAGTATTTCAAGATATCCTTTTTTTGAACCAATAATCAATTTGGTTTACAACTTTGGGAAGGCATTTTAATTGTGGCTCATCCCTGATTAGGAAGTAGTTGAACACAGAATAAATTATATTAAGTCTGTGAAATATGAATGTTCAGTTTCATTAAAAAAACCTAAAGATTGCCATAAAAACATATTCATATGTTTGGAATTCATATGGATTTCCATAAAAACATATTCATATTCATATTGGAAATAGTGTCAGCACATTTCCAGGTAAGGAGAACCTGTGTTTCTGATAGGAAGAGATCAGACTGGCCATTCAACATGTGATTCCATCAAATTGCTCAATGAAAAAGCAAACTGTGTAGATATGTTGAGGTGAATCCAGGGAGAAATAAATGGAATTGGATTTTTTTCAAAGTCTTATCTGTCCCTAATTCCTTCTTTTACAAGGGACAAAACTGAGACATGTGCAGCATGCACCTGGCCAAGACAAACAGCCAGTTTGTAGTCAGGTCAGAACCAGGGCAGGACCAAGGCTGGTTGCATTGAACTCTGAAGATTGCTGCTAACTCCAGTTTTCTTGGTGTCAGACACATTTCTTTCAGTGATTAATGCTGATCATAAATCCAAACACTGCTTTGGAAATAATAAAAATCTAAATCTTTAAGTCCATCTATATATGTGGTGTGTGTGTTTTCCCTTCTTTTCTCTGCCATAATGGAATCCAAAATAGAATAAACATGTTTTAGATATTCAGACTGTGCCTAGCCAGCAATTTATAGCTATCCCTATCTAAACATTGTCTATCAAATATCTAAATAGAGATCCGAGTCATTTTTCTTTTCTTTCTGCCAGTAGATAAGTAAATAGAAGGAAAAAAATAGCAAGAGAAAAAATAGAAGGAGAAAAATACCATTTGCTTAAAGTCAACTAGCTTTTACTATGGCTCTGTAAGATAAGGAAAAAGCATTTTCAGACAGTTGCTCTGGTGATAAATCATGCACAGGAGATTAGAGCTTAAATAGAGATCCAATTGGTACAAGGTGCAGGGATTCTTTTCATAAGGAATAGATCTTATTTTTAACCTTGGTAGGTTGCACGTAGCTCCTTCAGCAAATGTTATTTGACAAATTCAGACTAACAAACATTCTTGGGCACTTTAAGTGTGCCAAACCTTGTGCCAGGATTGGGGATATAGGAAGAAAAGAGGTACATTTTCTATGTTTAGGAGTTCACAGTCTAGTGAGGAAACACAGAGGTAAACAGGCTTTCATGATATAGAATAAGTGTTATGATAAACTTGACCTCTGAGCATTAGAATGCAGAGGAAGAGTGTGTTTCCAGCATTGGAAATCTGGGAAGGCTTCTGGAAATGATGACTTGGTGATATGGAGATGAAGGGAGGACAGAAAAAGATCTGAGGGAGGAAGGTGTTCCAGGCAGAGACACAGCATGTGCAAAGTCAGTGAGCAGGGAGGCCCCTGCTCATTCTGCCTGTATAGCTAGGAAAACCTGAAGTGTTTCCCATCTGTTTTTCCCTGTGATAAAACAAAGTGATTCCCTACCCCTTTCCCAATTCAGTAAATTGAAAAAAATAGTAAATTTATTAGAAGGCTGCACTATTAAACACACAGAGTCACAGGAAAATATAAGACCAGAAGTAAAGAGAGGCATTTCATAGGCCTGACTTCAGCCCTTATTATTTTTGTGACCTTCGGCAAGTCATTAATCTTTTAAGGCTTAGTTTTCTTATCTGTTAAGTGGAGATAATTATGCCTGCCTACATCACAAACTCCTTTTTTTAATCGCTGTCAACAAACTACCAAATGCTATATAACTTAATAGATTTTTGACACCCACACACGTGTGTGTGCACATGATTATGTAGTTCATTAGACTGTAAATAGACTATAATAACTTTTATGACCCAAATGTGTTTCTCATGATTTGAGAGTAGATGTCTTCCACACTGCAACCCAAGTGTTTCACCAAAAATATAAACCTGATTTGTCATTTTCCCACTTAAATCCTTTCAATGGCGTCTCTTTACCTACCAATATCCAAACCTCAATATGTGACCATAAGTCTCTGTTGACAGGTCTCCTTCTTAGTTCTTAGTTTAATCTACCACAACTTTTAAAATGTGGTTTGTGTTTTCGTAATCCAAGAGACTGAGATGGCCTCTTTCTTCTCCCTTTCTGCCTCCTGTCCTTCTTCCCTTTTTGGTCCCCAGTTAAACTTCTGCCTAGGACACATTTCATCTTCTGTTTGCATTAGGGATTGTTTTGAAGTACACAGATGATCTGTAACCACATTTGAAATTCCTATTGATTACCAAGAAATTTCTATTTCATGTATTCCCCTTATCTGTGGAAGCCGGGATAACGCACTGTGGCCAGTTAGTAAAAATGGGTCCTAGTGCAAAATCTCATATTCCCCTCCCTTGTCCCCCAGTGTCAAAATATCCTTTTCCATCTCACTGGTGGTGAAAGTTTTAGGTGTTTTTGTTACTGAGGATGATCTTGGAATTATCAAATGTAAAGTTAATTTTTGCATTTTAAAACTTCGTTTGTTTAAATATTTGATGCCAAATATTTGTGTTTGAATAAAATACTTAAAAAGTCCATTCAAAAACCAAGCCATTTGTGATAAACAGTGTTTTCCAGACTTTCTCCATACTGTGCAGTCACATTTCTAGTAAAACTCATATGTCTAAAGGCCGCTGTAGGTTATTCTCCTATGCAAAGGAAGTATGCTGTCAAAAGGTGAGTTTAACTCTCCACTTTAAGGAAGCGGAACTGTCTACAGCTTTTCTACAGATGCTGTTTTCTTTCCACTGCCAAACTTCACTCATACCTTTCTTCCTCTCTCTTTCCCAACTTGCCTCTTTTCCTCTGTCTGGCACTAGGAGCTCAGTGGCGCGGCTCTTGTTCTACTGTAGCATACGGACAGACCATCTGCAAAGGCTCCCGTGAACATGGCAGCCTATATGCGGATTTTTCTCTCTGTGGGGAGAGGGACATAAGAGATTGAAGATTGATTAACTCAGCTCCATGTCTTTCAGAAAAAAATCCAAGGCAAGACCTCAGGCATACACAGAAGCCTCTGGTTCTAATTGTATTGTATTGAATCATTTGTGGGACTTGTTATGAATTCATTTTCATGGTCATGAATGGTAGGCACTATTGGTTAGAAGCAGTTGAAATTCAGTATGTCCCAATAATCTTGATATTTAATGAAAAAAAATTAAAAATAAATAAAAAAAGAATAAAGAGTAGACCAAATTCTCCCTAAATTTCCACATTTACGTGTTAAATAAACATGTATTAGCAAGCAGGCAAACAGTTTACAAAACTTATCCTGTAAGCTGACTCAAGATCCAGCCTCTGTTCTTTTAGATGATTTGGCCATGTCAAATCAAGGGAGGACCCATTTTTACTAGCTGGCCACAGTGTATTATCCAGGCTTCCACAGATAAGAGGAATACATGATATAGAAATTTCTTGATAATCAATATCAACTTCAAATGTGGTTACAGATCATCTATGTACTGTTCTAGAGGCAAAATTATTGTGGGCATTAGGCAACCACAATTTTCTACAAAATGGCTCAACATAGTAGCTTTTATGGAGCAGGCATCAGCCGTTATTTCTAAGTGCACAGGCTATAGACCTCTCTAAATTTTTATATCTAATTTTATACAAATAAAGTATCTCTAGAATATTATAGACAATCCAGATGTTTTGAGAACCAGCTTTCATCAGTGGCAACCCAGATCTAGTATATGTTAAGCTAACTAAAATGCCAGTACTTTCACCAATAAAAAATTCATTTCTAGCATTCATCATGCTAAAAACCTCTGGAGTTAATGGACAATATTGGTAGCTAAAACTGTTGGTAGTAATTTCCTATGAAGTTTGGCTTTTTAAAGTAAATATTAGCTGGCCCCTATCTTGTAAATTAGAACTGACTACAGCAACTGATTGTCTCTACAGTATAGTTTAATCTACATCTAAAATCTTATGATAAAGTAGATTACAGACAATATAGTACTCTGGGTTCAGAAAATACAGCAAACAAACAAACAAAAACTTAGCAGAGCTAATTTCGGGACCAGACTTCTAAATAGGGTTAAGGGTTAAGTTGCCTAGCTGAAGGTCTTCTTTCCCCAAATAACTTTGTATACATTGCTAGAAAAGCAGTTATATTTTCTGAGATCTCATTAACTCTGAAGATCACATTATCTTTAAAAATATAAACATATCTGGAAAAGTTAAAGGGCCATCAGTACTTATTCATTCAATCGAGTTTAGTGAAAGTGGTTTGGTGGAAATTAATGTTAATTAAGTGTTTTACCTCTTCCTCCCCACGCTGGGCTGCGCAAGTGGGCCAAGGGGTAAGCCAGAACAGGGGCCGGGGCCCTGGGGACAATGTGGAGTATGGTATCCTGAAGTCTGAAGTACCCTGTCTGAAGAGATCAGAGTGAAAAAAGCAGAATGGAAAATGTGAGCTATGTTTTTGAGGAGCCGTAGAAAGAACCTAGAAAGCTGCCTTGGTAAGGATTCAACGGGACAGTTTGCTTTGTGGAGACTGGGACCTTCCAATTGAATGCTGTTTCACAGCAACATTTTTGTTCATCAGGTTATTCTCAAATGCAGACTTATTCAAGTTGGTTATGATAGAGCAGTTAGAACTTAGAAGATGATTCTGTGTTTGGAATGCAATGGTGTGCTTGACTCTAAGTTACATATTTTCAAAGGATTGGTAGATTTCTTGCACTTGAATAGCCTAGGAAACTGAAGGCTGGTCACTCTCAGTGAGAGTCAGGACAACACTGAACTGGATTTATGAAATGGAGAGTGCAAATGATCATCTCTCTGGGCTGAACGGAAACAACAGGAAATGGTGAGATGACTTGGGGAAGGCTACATTAATAGCAAAGGGCTGTAGCCTATGCCTGGTACCTCTACTCCAAAGCCCGTGCTTTTCCATACTAGGGAACGGAGGGAGGATAAACGTGAGAGGAAAAATGGGGTCAGGGAAATGAGTTTAGAGGCTTTTTCAATGGTCCAGATGAGAGATAACAGTATCTATGTTGGGAGCAGTGAAGTTGCAGAGAGGTAGACAGATTAAGAACAGATATTGAAGGTAGAACAAATAAAATTTTATTGTGGTTTGGATATGAAGGGTGGGTAATAAAGAAAAAAGAGCAATTAACTCTGAATTTTAGATTTTTGACTTGAGCAACCAAAGTGGATGATGTAGCATTTTGTGAAAAGGGGAATGGTTTTAGAGAAAAAAGAGGTTTGGGCAGGGCAGATAGGAATTTAAGGAGGAAATTTAGAGAATTTTGTTTTGGCCTTATGTTTTTAGAGGCATATTAGACACACATGTGAGATGGCAAGTCGGCAGAAAGGTAATCATGCATCAATGTAATATTCTTATGAGACTACCAAGTCAAGTTTGTTTCAAAATGTAATCCTCAATAATGAAAGATTGATTATGCAGTATAGAACTTTTGGGGTAAGGCATTACATTTTGGAGAATGTCTTGAAAACATTACGATTTGAGTCTTAGAGAAGTTTGTGGTAAACCATTCTTTCTGCTAGTAGTTTTGTAACAGGGTATATTGTCTATTGAGCCTTTATTCTAGCACATTAGACAAGACAAGAGGTTTTCAAACATCTTGTTTAAGGCTTTTTCTGGATCTGTCACCTCACTTAGGAAAGTTTATTTCAACTTCTAGGCACCTGAACAAAGACTGTTTGTATTGAAGTTCATTTTACCTACTTGTGAAATGACCTCCATGGTCTAACCTGGAAACTGATTTATTCCTTATAACAGTTTTTATTTTTTAAAGGAAAAAGTACATTATAAATTCCAAACAATCCATTTAAATAAGCTTTGGGAACATAGCCTGCTAGTAAAAGAGAGACTGCCTGTACTTCCTTTTTTGCTACTTTTCAATCCAATTTTCAGTTAGGAAGAACTTGAAGGGAGGAGAATATGTGGAAAGGACTCAGCTGTGTATCTAGCCAGCATTTTAATTGGAGTGTGAATCATATTTAGATAGAGTAGAACCTGATAAAAGTCAGGTTCTCAGAAACCGGAACACCTGTGTTGGAGATTTTAGAAGTGAGAGGCTCAGGACTCCTGCATTGCACATCCCCAAAACCACCACACACAGTGAGAATTACATTTCTTTCTTTCTTTTCTTTTCTTTTTCTTTCTTTTTTTTTTTTTTGAGACAGAGTCTCTCTCTGTCGCCCAGGCTGGAGTACAACGGCATGATCTCCGCTCACTGCAAGCTCCGCCTCCTGAGTTCACACCATTCTCCTGCCTCAGCTTCCTGAGTAGCCGAGACTAAAAGTTGTGCAACAGAGAGGCCCTGGAGACTCCCAAAATGCCATTATAAAACAAGACATAGATGAAGTACTGTGGAAAGGACTTGAAATTTAACATCATGTAAGTCTAGATCTCAGACACACTTTACTGCTTACTAGTCATATGGCCTTAACCTATGCAAGAAAATCACCTAACCTATATATGTTTAAGTTTTCTTACCAATAAAATGAAGATAATAAATACTGTCACATTAGATTAGTTTGTTTGTTGATTTACTCATTCATTCATTCAACAAATGTTTTTTGAGCATCTACTATGAACCAGCTATGTGTTAGGTGCTAGAGATACAACAGTGAGTAAGGTGGACATGCTTTTTCCTTCCATGGATCCGGATGGCAGGTCATCATATAAGCAGTTGCCATAAAGTGGAATCATTTCCCAATTAGAAGAAAGAGATATTCAAGCACACGACAGGAAGACCTTACATAGCCTTGGAGGATGGGGCTCTGGAAAGATCACCTAGAGATATACTAGATTGAGTTGGCCAGATAAGGAACAGATGCAGGCAGTCTCCCTGTCTTTTATTCCTTGTTATTTAATCACCCATGCCCTGTTGCTTCTCTCTTCCTAACACTTCCTTCATCATTCTTTCTTCTCCAGAGAGAAAAATCTTTGGCCATTAGGCCAATCTCATAAAATAGTTTCTAAGTAATATACAATTTGTCTTTTTGAGCTGCTTCTCCTCCTACCTCAAATGGTAGGAATTCGCCAATGTCAAGTCTGTTACCTTTCCTCTTCCCTCCTTCAGTGAGCCAATCTGAGTCCCATCTTTAACAATGATTTTCATATTGGGGGACCCAAAAACTTGTGTCCCCCAATAACACATAAATTGGAGGATTAGGGCAATAAGTCCCACCAGGAACAGCCTAGGGCAATTTTGCCCCACCGGGAACATTTGGAAACATCTAGAAACTTGATTGTCAAGACTTGGGAGGAGATAGAAGGCTATTGACAGCTAGTGGGTAGAGGCCAGGGATGCTGCTAAATACCCTACAATGCATAGAATAGTCCCCACAACAAAGAATTATTCAGTCCCAAATGTCCATAGTTTTAAAATGGAAAAACCTACTCAATTTCTGTAAATACCTATGGGCTTACACTCTCATGTTTCTGTCTGCTTTCTGTCTCTTTTTTTCTGCAGCTGCTGTCTGCTTTGTTAATCTAGACAGAAAACTCGGTCTCTGAACAGGTTTACCCAATAAAATGCACTTACATCAGACATTTTTGGGTTTATTGTATTTCACTGAAAATGTCTGAAGAATCATACAGAATAAAATTGCACAATGCAGCTTTTCTCTTTATCTTTCTCATCTCTGTTCTCATCTGGTTCCTCTTAGTTTACCTGAAAAAAAAAAACTCTAGATTGTTCTCTATCTAGTGGAAAAGCAACTTCCTTATCTGAAACTTTGGCATCCACTGATCCCTGAAGACCTAGTCGGGGGGTGGTAGTGTTGACTACTACTAACACTAACACTTATCAACACAGTTTTCAAAATAAGACAGTGGAATTCCTAACATAGTTTCTGATGTGTGAAATCTCTTTGTTTTTAAAATGTGCAATTTTAAATTAATTTAAACCTTATTGTTTTCAAAATGCTTTCTACTTGTGAGATTAAAAAGTGTATTAATCAGGTTATAGATTCAGTTGCCCAAAACAGAGATGTATAATTACAGGGACTTAAATGAGACAGTTTAGTTCTTACACTCTTAAACACCTAAACTAGTATGGCAGCTCCATTCTGGGAAAAGCAGGGGCCCCAGGGTAGCCCTTTTCAGCATAGTTCACAATGGTCCTCTACCACATCCTCATTCCACTGGAGGAAGGGGGAAAGAAAGTGAAAGGCATGGCCCTTGCTTTCAGTTTATTTGTTTATTTAAAAAATTTTTGTTCTTGGCCCTTGCTTTTAAAGGCAGGACCTGGAAGTTCTCCATTACTTCCACTCCCATCCCATTGGCCAGAACTTAGTCATATGGCCACACCTAGGGGTAATGGGTGGTGGAGAATATAATCTATATTCAGACTCATTATATGTGTAGCTAAAACTCAAAATCCATCTTCATTGGATGAAGAGGAGGATGGCTGCAGTGGAACAATTAGGAATATCTGCCTCAGAGGGGACTTTGCTTCAGGAGTACCTGAAAACAATGGGGATGCCTGTGTAAACTTTATCTGTGTTTTCTCTATTCTTTATAACATTTCACCTCCATGCTCCTGCCGCAACTCAAATTCCTTCCTTATGCCAGCACTATATTATTACAGTCAATTCCTATCAGTCTCCCTAGTATAATTCTCCTTGCTTCATTCCCTTGCCCAAACCCTTGTCTTAAAACAGACCCCTATCCTACCATTGAGGGCCCTCCAGCTTTTGACCTCCACTTCCCAGACTTAATTCTCGTTAACACGTTACTTCCCTCTTTTCCCAGTCTTTCCAGACTGTAGAGACGTATCTCTTCTCTGAACTCTAATAACCAGTAGAGGGTGCGCTATGCAGTTTCACAGGTGATAGCTTATGTGCATGTGCATATGTGTGCATGAAGTGCTTATGTGTTGGGGGTTTGGGAAGGCTGTTTTGCGGGGATGTTGGGAGTGAGTGGAAGTGAATGTGGAGAAGTAGGAAGGACCAGGATTGAGGATCTTGTTAAGAAACACGTTAACCTATAGACACAGAGGCATTATCAAACACTCCTGGGATGACGGCATCAAAAATTTATACTGGAAGAAATGCTAATTAGAAAAGAGTAATCAGACAAACTGCTCTTTGATCCCAGTGAATACTCGCTCAGTGCTAAGGTAAATCCTAGTGAGATTAGAAACTCAGGACAAATATGTAGAGATCTTGAATTACATGTGCTAGCAACAGTGATGAAATATTAATTGATTTGCTTGTTTTCCTATGTAGAAATACTTAAGAAAGTAGATTATGATATTCTAGAATTCCAGAAGGGAATATTTATTAATAGGCAGGCTAGGATCCCCTAGAGAGAGACAAAAATGGAGAAGTACAATAGGATGTCTAAAGAGAGAGAAGAAAAAGACTGGCTTCTTTTTGTTCTTTCCTTCCTTTCTACTCCTCCTTCTGTCTCACTTCACAGAGGTGGGCTGTGACCTCTAGCCTTTCCAAAGCACAAAACAGTGCTCCCTCCTGTCAGGGTTTTAGGAAACTGTGCTTCTTCCAACCAGATTCAATTTTTGCTCCCCATCCTCAGATCATCCAGCCTTTATCTCATATAATCATATCAGAGGTCTCAGTTTGAATTTAAACTTTAATCACCCTAAGATTTAGATATGTTGTGGTGATGAAATGGGTCTGAGAAGAAGAGGCCCAATATATGAGGGGCTCAGAAGCCTCCATAAACTGTAGGTAAGAAAAAAATGAATGCTAGAAAAAATAGTGTTATCCACTCCTTGTTCAAGGCCAGAAGGCCAAGGTTGAAGAAGAGAAGTGATTTTGAGAGGTACAGGCTGCAAACCAGCCCAACCCACAAAGAGCTACACCTGAGTCTTAGAATGAATTAGATATAGTAAAAGTACAGGTAAAGAAGCTCTCTCCCTAAAATTCTCTGTGGTACATTGCGAGCCCAAGGTATAGCAACATTATTCTCTAGACCTGTAGCAGCAACAAAAGATGTTGCTAGTGACTTTAGCAGAAGCCATTTCAGTGCTTATGAACTCAGTCACTAGTAGCCTTAGGTGGTTGGCATATTAGTGGGTCTTGGCATATATAGCAGTCACATTTGGCCTCAGCATTGGTAAATATAGAGATATCACCTCTGAGCCCCCAGCAGAAGAGGAAAATCATGGGAGACTAAAGTAACCAGGGTAATCAATTCACAAGCAAATGTGAGACATGTCTTTGGGCCATGGTTTCCACAAATAGGGTTAGAGTGGGTCTGAAGTTAGCCTCAGGCTCTCTGGGTTAGAGACTATGGCTAGATAGCTGGACTTCTGAGGCACTTAAAGCCATCCAGCCTAATCCTTTCCTTTGATAGAGGAGGAATCAGAGACCTTTGAAAAGTTAAAGATATGATCCAAGTCAGAGGGAGAAATTAGACCCCAAACTTAGGTCTTCTGATTCTTAGTCTGGGGCTCGATACTAAACACTAAATAGTTATCTTATTAAACGTAAGTCTTTCATGACGAGAGCTTCATTTTCAGATGTGTTATTCAGATTATTTGTGCACAAAGGTGTACTGAAGAAATGTTAGTTAGAAAAGGAAAAAAAAAACCCTCCATACTTGGTGTAGGATGGACAAGTCTCACAGTCCCACATAGTCATCCCTCTTATCTAACCCAGGTCTTGAGTTGTGTTCTTGGATTTTGACTTAGGCTAGCTCTTTCCCAGGGAGCTCTGTAGCCCAGCTCCTGCCACCAAGCCTCTCAAGAGAAGCAGGCATGCCTAGGTCTCTGGTGAGCACAATTAGGCTAAAACAGAAACACGTATTTAGGTTGGTGCAAAAGTAATTGCGGTTTTGCCATTACTGTGAATCCTGCTGTGGAAGGATGCAAGTCCTGGGCTTTGAAGAAGGATGGCATTGGAGTAGGAAGTCTGGACCTGCAGCAGCAACACCTCAGTGGGGTACTGACAGGAGGGACTTGGGAGCAGTGTCTCCTGGAAGAGAACAGAGAGTCTTAGCCCATGTCTTCTACAGAGAAGGATGGGCTGTGGTAGCTTTCTCCTTCCTTATCCTGCTTTTTCATCTATTCACTGTCTAAGCTGTTCTATTATCTTTCCCTTCTATCACCCTTTGATCTCTTACTTAGTTCTAAATCTGAAACAAGCCATTCTAATGGGATAAATCCTTTTCATTCATTTAAAATTACCATAAAGTATAGAATCCTCACTGGCAAGAAGCTTAAAGTTCTACAAAAAATTCATGCCCTTAAAAAGGTCAAGCTACAGGGACAAAATATGTACTTGCAATCAAAAGAATCCTGGGTACAAACTAATACAATATTTGGTAGGCACTACTTTTGGAATACATTTCTAAAATGCAATGCTGTGTTTATATGCACTCTCTCATTTTGTTTTTATACTCTTTGTATGTGATTTGTAAATTTTTAATAGATATGGAAATAGAGGTTAAGAGAAATTGAGAAACTTATCCAAGTTCACACACAGCAAATAAGTTCTGGGGCTAAAATTCAAACTTCAGTATTCACGGAGATCTTCCACCACCCTCAGGTTGAGTACATTATAGCTGAGGACCACAGATATTATTTGCAATAATGAGTATGTGTGTCCCGGAAGAAAAGAAGTGTGCACTAAGCTCTGATGGTTGTGAAACTTTCTCCTAGCACCCATTATGTGTCTACTGGCTACTTTACATATAGAATCTTATTTAGTTCTAACAATCTCATGTAATCAAATATTTCAATTTTCACCTTATTGATTAAGAAACTGAAGACTGAAGAAGAAAATTAAGCATGGATGGTCCTGCAGCTACTAAAGATCAGTGTGGATTCCAACCCAGTCTGCCCTCAAGTGTGTGACTTTCACAGAGGTGACAGACAGGGAATTTCAGCTGAGAAAACCATCAGGAGCATTAGTACCAGGGTAGAGAAATAAGTCAAATATACAAAGACAGAAAGAAAAATTTGATAAAGGTGAAACGCTGTGATCAAAAAGGGAGAAGTAAGGAAAGAGAGTGAAGCATTGGGAGGGAAAGTCACGGATAGGTCTTAAAGCCAAAGTAGAGGAATTGGGGTGTGATATTCCTGGCTGAGGGAATCTATTGCATGGTCTCAGGAAGGTTGGGACATGGTTAAGGTAGTGGGCTGAAAGATGGTTTTACTGTCTGTGTACCAGATGGAAAATAGGAGAGTGACTAGAAACTGCATGACTTCCTGGGAGGTTTTCCCCAGTGTCCCCAGATTAATGATAATGGTGATGACTGTCTTTCTGGGAAAGTATCTATGCACTCAGCTTTGATCTATGCACTTTACATGTATTTACCTCCTTAATATTCTCAATTAGTTTATGAAGTACTATTATCATCATCCCTATGTTATAGATAAAGAAAGTGAGGTTCCAAGAGCTAAGGAACACATAACAATTAAGCGGTAGGGCTAGAATGTAAGGAGGTCTGTGTGACTGCTCAGAGCTTAAGCTTTCCTTTATACCATGCTGCTTCTCACTGCTCTCCCTGTCACTCAGTAGCAAGAGTATCCTCATCAGTACAGCTTCCTACATAAAACCATTTAAGTGCAGCTGAAAAGAAGAAGCAGCAGCAGTGAACTGCTAACACTTCTCTTGTCCCAGATGTTTGACTGTCCTGTACATGTGAGCACTAGATCAGATGTTAATGTCTCTGCCTGGGCTGAGAAGTTCTTGGCATGAGATGTTTCAGGCTGAGCTTGAGATTTAGACAGGCTGTTCTGGGTACAATGGGTGGAGACTTTCTTTGACACAACTGTAGCTTAGTAAAAGCTTCAGTAAAGGTGCTAATTGTGTACAACTTACCTGCAGAGGTTTCCCTTTCATAAATATTCTCTTTTCCCTCAAGGAAACTGACTAGCTTCTGAGAGCCAAATTTCATTGCGTAACGGCAGAGACTTTAAAATACATCAAAGAGTGTGTCAAACTTTTCCACTCTCCTAACTGCAGGGGAACTAAATGCAAACCCTGTGGGAGCCGGGGGTGGGGTGAGGGGTTGGAAAAGAGTAGGTTAAGAACAAGACATTTCTTTGAAGTTTCATGTTTCATCTTAAGAATTTGTGTGAAGTTTCCATTCCCACAAAAGACATCTGTGTTTTAAAATTAAAATGTTTTCCTAAAACATTGGGTTTGTGAAATAAAATTAAAATGTTTTTAGAATTAGAGTCACCATGATAATCCAGGAGTTTCACGTCCTCCCCAACATAGCATCTCTTAATCCCAAAGTCAATGAAATCCATATGAGACACCCAAACATAACAATTTGCAACTAGATCTCTGTGGCCATGGGAATAGATTCTTCCAATCCTGTGTCTTCTCTGTTGGCAAGCATAGTCAGAAGGTCATAACTCACATAAATGTCATGCACAGGACAGCTGCACCATGCAGAGATTAAGTTTGTAACCAAATATACCATCAGGGCTCCTGAAATACCTGTACTATACTAACCAGTATAGTACAGTGGTTAAGAACAAGGCTTTACACTTCAAGAAACAGTGTTCAAATCCCAACTTGGTTGGTAACAGCTGTAGCACCTTAGTTAGTTAGCCACTCAGAAAGGTTGAGTCCATGAATATGCATTATAGTGTTTAGAAAAATGCATGGCATATTTTAAATGCTCAATAAATGATAGCTTTAATTATAGTTAATAATTGTAAGATCATGAGATTTATTTTTTGAATGTAAAACTTAAAATATATAAACGTATTACAAATTATTATTGCTTCTTAAAAGAAAAATAACCTTTACACAGAAAATATTTGATTATCTATTAGGTCTGGAAACCTGAAACAAAATTCTAGGTTAAATTTTTAAAAATGTACACCTACATGATCCCTGCCCTCTAGGATATGGAAAGAAAAATTGTGATGCAGAAAATCGTACAGAAAAGTTATGAAAAAGCAATATATGAACTAAAGCGATTTTCTGTCTCTTAGAAAAGTATCAAATTATTCTTATACACTAGTCTGGATGCCCAAGACTTGAGAAACAGCATAAAATTTACGGAAAAGATGAATATATGAATACTTAATGAGACTAGAAAATAGTAGAGGCAAAATCTGAAAACTGAATAATCAAGGAACACCAATTGAAGGAATATTTATTATAATAATTGAACAATATAAAACATAATGAAGTCCTTTAGACCCAGTATTCTGTTCTTGGGCTGGTGAGGAGTGTGGCATCTTTAATTTTTCAATCTACAAAAATTTATGGATTTATTGATCTAGATGTTATGTAACACTCTGGACTAGAATGTGTCAGTGTGCATTCTCAAGGAACCTGCAATGAAAGACTGTGGCAGTGTTTTTCCTTTCTCTATGATGGAAACACAGTAGTCTGATCCTTCAAGTTTCTTCCTATTCCTTACTTATTAGATCTATGATTTCTTTTGTTATGTCTCCAGTCCTTGCTAATTGGACAACTATGGTGCTGCGAAGACATCACTTCAGAACACCCTTCCCCCTCTGAGAAATTTATTTCATAGATATTCTGAAATAGAGATATCCAGAGGCAGTTCAGAATAAAAAAATAATGTGTTGATTAGAGACTCCTGCAGCTACAGACACATATTTGTTGATTGGATTAATATAAGTTGGTGAGAAAAAGAGAAATTAGCACTTACTAGATTCTCTCTCCCCATGATGTGGCCAGAAAAACTGCAAGAGTTGTTTGGTGACCCAATTTTTAGAGGCATTATTATCAACTAAAACAGATATCTGCCCTTAAGGGAGATGAATCAGACCCAGAGGGCTCCACTAGGCTTCCTGCCACAGACCCACTTCTAGCAGCTCTCCCTGCAGAATGCAAATTTGATCTAACGGGTAGCAACTCAAAGAAAGTAATTAATTTCTATGATTCTTTCATAGTCACACACCGCACACATATTTAGGGAATTGTCATAAATATTAATATTTAGGGAATGTCCATGTATATTCAGTGAATGGCAAAAAGATCTCCAGATAGTGCTCACAGAGTTCTGTGCAAGCTCCCTCTCAGTAAGGGACAGATGAGGGGAAGGGGTGGAGGTAGATAAAGAAAGATAAAACAAGCTTTCTGTGTAGCCCTCTGAGTTGATGCGCCACCTTAGCTGAATTTGCAGGAGTATAATCTAAGCCAGATGGCTGGCTGTCCTCTCTGACACATCTAATTAGATGTGGATTTATGCTTGCTTCATTCATGATACTTGATCTCTAGTGTTTAGAGTTTATAGAGCAGGAAGCCCTTGAAGCCCTTCAGATTTTCCTGTGTAGCCCTTGAAGTCAGGGTGAAGGGAAAAACATAACATTATGAATTGTTTTGATGCTGAGATCAAGTGTAGTTTTATATATCCTTGAAGGCCTACAATGATTTCATCCAGGAGATGCATGCTGGCATTTGAATCATCATTCTAATTAGTATGAAAAGTTGATTAAGATATTAGCAATTTCTAATTATACTTTTGCTTTTAAATGTGAATATTAACATTTATACATTTATGACATTAAGAAAAAAAATTATACTGTAATCCCACTACTCAAATTCCCAAAATGTATCTTCCTCTCTGACAATCATTCAGTGTATACTTAGATGTATAGATGCTTTTTGTATAGATATCATTATAGCACATACACAACTTTGGGGTTTTATTTTGCTTAATATTGTTTGATATAAGCTGTTCTCTGATTCTATTTAGGTTGGTGCAAAAGTAATTGACGTTTCTGCCATTACTTTCAATAGCAAAAACTGCAATTACTTCTGCACCAACCCAATACCTAGTGCTCATACTTTTTGTTGTAATTGCCATATAATCCTAATTAATGAGTAATTAAAACAATAGTATGGCTAAGAATTTATGATGGCATTTTATTTTGCCCAAACTTTGGTCAAGTTACTGATATTCTCTGAGTTTTAGTTTCTTCATCTGTAGAATATAGGTAATAAGATCTATCTCATAGAGAGTGTGTATAGACTAAATGAGATAAACATGTGAAAGACTGTACAGGGTCTGGCTGACAGTAGGTGTTCAAGTCATGGATGTTACTATAATTATGTTAAAGGTAGATTTCACCACCACAATCCACAAAAGGCAGTAATAACACAAGGCTCCTATGTATGCAACAGCTATTTTTGAAGTCTTTATTTTCCTTAGTCTCTATTCTTTGCCTATTGTAAATGTTACGGGCTGAATTTTACCCCTCACGCTGATTGTTGAAGTTGAAGTCCTAACACCCATGAACCCAGAATGTGACCTTATTTAGAAGTAGGTCATTACATATGTAATTAGTGAAGTTAAGATGAGGTCATTAGGGTGGCCATAATCCAATTTGACCAGTGTCTTTATAAAACAAATATCATGTGCAGAGACAAGCATATAGGGAAAATGATGTGAAGACACAGGAACAAGGCATTTACCTACAAGCCAAAGAGAGGGCCTGGCACAGATTCTTCCCTCACAGCCCTCAGAAGAAAACCACCCTGCCAAGACCATGATTTTTCACTTTTAGCCTCCACAACTGCGAGCCAATGAATTACTATGGTTTAAGCCATCCAGTTTGTGGGAATTTGTTACCACAGCCCTAGCAAGCTACTATAGTAAGGCTGTCTTAGTGGCAATTTGAAGAAATGGCTCAACATTATTTCATTGTTTTATAACGAGAGCACCTATTCACTTACTTAAAACAGAATTGAATTCCAGATCACAGAGTGAGACTAGACCAATAAACACAGTATTTAGAGGAGTTGAACTAAACCTCAGCTATTAAAACATTCACAAACGCATGCTGCCTGACAATATTTATCATGTGAGCCAGCATTATTACCCCCTTGCCTCTCTCCTGGGATATATTTTCTGTATGGTTGCCAGAGTGATATTTTGGAAATGAAAATATGATTATCCTTCATTTCTGTTCAATAGCCTCCAGTGGCTTCATGTCACACTGGAAACAGAATTCTAAGTTTAAGAGAGTTTACATCGCCCTACAGGATTTGACCTTTGATGAATCCTCCCACTTCATTCTTCCTCTCTCATCCTAGCTCGCTGCACTCCAGGCATGCAGGGCTATTTGTTGTTTCCTCAAACTTCGAAATGCCTCCTACTTCAGAACCTTTGCACTTTCTGGTCTCTCTGACAGGACCACTCTTTACCCAGATTATCTATCTGTCTATCTATCTATCATCTATCTATCTATCTATCTATCTATCTATCTATCTATCTATCTATCTATCTAAATATCTATCTATCATCAATATCTCTGTGCTTTAATCTCTCACTCTATTCAGTCCTCCATTCAGCAGGTGCTTCCTTACAGAGGCCTTCCCTTGTCATCCTATATAAAATTCCCCCACACTTAAAACAGTACCTGGAATGTAGCAGGTATTCAAACACTGTTTGGTAAATGAATGCATGAATGAATGAGCGAATGACTTAGACTAGACCAATCTCATTTGCCCCGGGAGTAACTCTGAGGCATAATTTGTAAAATCATAGAACTAGAAGAGAATTGAGAGATCAACATCTACCTCCCTGCCTTTATATGGATGAAATTGTCTGAAATTATAAATGTCACTCATTCATTGCTCATGAACCCGTTGCTTATTATTTCAGAACATCAAAAATATTGAGAAGGAGAATAAAAAACAAATGGAAGCTTTTACTAATATTGATGATCTTATAATCTGAATACATGCATACTTAAGAGAACTTTAAAGAATGGCCGGGTGCAGTGGCTCATGCTTGTAATCCCAGCACTTTGGGAGGCCGAGGCAGGTGGATCATTTGAGGTCAGGAGTTTGAGACCAGCCTGGCCAACATGGTGAAACCCTGACTCTACTAAAAACACAAAAATTAGCCGGGTGTGGTGGCAGGTGCCTGTAATCCCAGCTATTTGGGAAGCTGGGGCAGGAGAATTGCTTGAGCCTGGTTGCTGGAGGTTGCAGTGAGCCGAAATTGTGCCACTACACTCCAGTCTGGGTGACAGAGTGAGACCCTATTTAAAAAAAAAAAAAAGTACAAATTAGCAAGTTTATTTAGAGCAGGAAGGAGATAAGAGGATACAACTCCTTGTAATGTTAGGCACTGGTAAAACACAAATTGCCAGGGTTCAAATTCATGGTTTGACACTAGTTAGCTATACTTAGAAAACTTACTCAACCTCTCTAAGCCTCAGTCTTTTCATCTGTAAAATGGGGGTAATAATAAGGTTGCTATGAAGGCTAAATGCATTATTATTTATAAAGTAGTTAGAATAGGGTTTGCTAAATTGTAAGCTTAATTTAAATTTGTTAAAGAATAATGTACATCTATATTTCAGTACTGCAAATGTTATTTTCTGCTTGAAAACACTTTTATTGTCAATTTGTATTAAGTAAGATACACAATAGAGGAGTGAACAAATTATCAAATTATAGCTCAATATATTTTCACAAAGTAAATTCCTGTGTAAATACCTCTCAGATCAGGAAATAGATCATTACTAGCATCCCAGAGGCAATCCTCCTATTTATTCCATGTTGCTATGTCCATCCCAAAATTAATATGATGTCTATCACTCTTGATTAGTTTTGCTTGTTTTTGAACTTCATGTCAATGGAATAATATAATATGTGCTCCTTCATGACTGACTTCTTTAATCAACATCATGCTTATTATATTCACTCATGTGATTGCATGTAGTAGTGATTTGTTTATTTTTATTGCTCTGTAGCATTCTATTGTGGGAATGTATCATGGAATATACTGTTTTACTGTTGATGGGTATTTGAGTACTTTCTAGTTTTTGGGCATTATGAATTGGTCAGCTTTGAACATTTCTATATATAGCTCTTGAGGGATATATGTATTCATTTTATTGAGTATTTATCTAGAAGTAGAATGCTTCTCTGGGTCGGAGTAAAATGCATATATACAATTCTATCAGTTTTTTAAAGATTAGTAATATTGTTTAACAGTATGTAATAGAGTGGACTATATCTATAACCTATAGGAGTTCTTGTTGGCCTAGCACCTTTGTTAACACTTGCTATGGTCAACCTTTTCGATATTGGCTATTCCGGTGAGTATGTAGTGATTTTTCATTGTAGTTTTAGTTTACATTTTCTTAATGGGTAATGCTATGGGCCACCTTTTCATGGGCATATTGGCTGTTTGCTATCTCTCCTTCAGTAGCTTAAGTATTATTCTTCCTATGAAACAAGGATTCGGCATGGGGTGGCTGTGAAATAACAGCCAATTGACTCCTGCAGACTTGTTCCACTTACAAACTAGGGGTCTCTCTCATGAGGACCAGTAGAGGCCCATAAAGAAGAGCCTGTGAGTGAGTGTAAACTCTCAGTGTCTGAGGACCTCAGACTGACACGCTATTCACACTCGACCTTCAACAATTCAGCCACCTGGTCCTTTCATGCTCTGCCACAGGTGACTCAGACCATACATCCCATTATGTTTGGAGGAGTCTATTTTTCCTTGCAATTCAGGCAACTTGGTTGCTCTGTTACCTTAGCTCCCTAGTGGGCTTGGAAAAGTTACGATTTCATAGTTTCTTCAGCTTTTTCTCACTGTTAGGGTGAAACCAACACTCTGTTAAATTTTTGCATCCAAGGTGGAAGTAGAAATCCTGAATTTCAATTTTTTCATGTGTAGTCAAGTCTAGTTCACTCCCACTCCTCGCATAGAGCATTCCAGGGACTCCAAGTGTGAACCCATGCTATTTGCTAGTCAGCAGTATCTCCAGTCAGGAGTAGGCTCTGAACTCCGATTTTCATTTCCAGAGTATCATGAGGCTCCCCTAAACTCTGCCATGATTTTTAGTCACTTTCTGTTTGACTTCTTGACCTTCTGTTCTATGTAGCTTAAGAACCACCAAATTCCCCAGGAAAGAACTGGTGATCAGTGTTGGAACTTCTCTGCATCTCCTTTCTCTTGGAGATTTGGGGCCCTCAAGTCTGGATGGCTTGCCAGCCAAGAGCTCACATTTTTATCTTCTCAACCTCATACAACTGCTGAAAGCTCTGCTGCTTCTCTGCCTCTTAACCAGCTGTCTTTTGGCTAGCTCCTCAGCTTTCAACCTTGAGTCAAAATGTGGCAAATATTTCAAAGGGAAAAGTGGCAGGCAGAAAGTTGAGCTTATCTCAATGAGCTTTCCTTCTCTCTAGGATATTGTCCTCAATGATTGTAGCTGATGTGACAGTTCTCTGATGCTTTTAAAAAGGTGATTTTTTTTTTTTGAATTTTTAAAATATTATGTCTGGCTTTTCTTGTTGTTCTCATTGGGAGCATTAGATTTTTGTTATGCTCCATCAGAGCCAGGAGAGGAAGTTTTGAATGCATTCTTGTACTCAAGGATGTGAAACACAGAAGGAATACTGCCTCACTAAAAAATGTTCTTAAAACTTTCTGGAGGTAACTAGGTTTCAGAATCTGCCAGATGACTGTTTTAATCATTATTAACAAAAAGGTTTACACAACAAATAAATGCCAAATGATTTAGTTTCTTTTTTTTAAACATGAATTGGCTTTAATAGGGAAATGAATAAGGAAGAAATAGATCAGACCCTTGCTCTTCAAAAAGATGCAATGATCTTTGGCAGAGCCTCTTGGAGTGAGCTGAGGAAGAAAAGAAAGAAGGCCTATTTGGTCAGGCCTCACAACCTCCGAGCATATTATCAAATGCAGCTCTGCATACGGATATTACATGTTTTATGTTAAAAAATTTGAAATGTTGAATATAAGTGTACTGCAATGTTTAAAACCCTATTTTGTTATGTTTAATTTTTAATATACTGTGAGTCTCAAAAACTGAAGATGGTTTGGATGAGCCCCTCTCAATCTCTGAGAAACCCTGGTTCTCAAAGTTGAGAGGTTTATCTTAGACCCAATCAAATCTGTCCTATGTGCAATATATGTTCCTTTCTTTTAAAAGAAAGCAGTCCTAGGATATACATACTGTGATGCAGACAATAATTTTCTCAGCGTTTCCACATTTCTGCCTTTAGCTCACAGGAGAGCTGTAGTTTATTTCAAAGTTGATGCTGATCTGGGTCCTGCACCTGTAGAAGAGAGTAAACCAAGTGACAGGAAATAGCAGATTATGTGTGCATAGCTTATTGTTTTTATTAGATGGTGATATTGAGGCAAAAGAAAGTGAGATTATGTTTCTTGGCTCAAATAACGAATTTGCATCTCAGGAATACAAATCAACTGCCATTCAGAATGATTACTTAGTTACATATATTTTAAAGGAAAATACCATTGCACAAATAAACAGTATAACTGTGTCCTTTTTAACTCAAGTATCTCTGGATTGGCAAAACACCAGGGTCTCCCATAGGCCAAACTGCCTGGGGCGCTCAACACTCAACAGATGCTGCTGCTGGTTTAGCAGCACACAAGTGTCTGACTCTGGTGGATGACTGAGCTCAAATAGGCAGGTTTCACAACTTTACTATCTGTTGTCAACTAGATGAAAGAAATGATGGCAGAAATGGTATCCTGCAACCCCAACTGCTCTACCTTAATCTATTAAGTTCTTGCTATATTATTAACTTTTTATTTTTGAAAATCTCATTGTGAGGGATGGAGAAAAACATGCAAATAACTAACTGTAGGTCAATACATGCAATAGAAATGTCCCAGTGGCTGAAGTGGCCATGTGGAAGAACCAGAGTGGTAAAGGAAATGAAACATATAGAAATGACTCAGACTTCACTATCTGGGTGGATGGTATTGCCCAAATGGAGACAGAAAATGCAAGAAGTAAGAGAAGAAGCAGGACTTATTCAGCACTGAGAATGGTGTGGTTAACAAAGCTGTAGGGCATATCAATGGAAATGTTTAGTAGGCAGGTAGGTGGATCTGTTGCTCAGATGTAGATCTGGACTAAAACTGGAGATTCGTGAGCAATGGACATATAGGAGATAGTTGAAGCTATGGAAAGAGGTGAGATTTTCAGAGAGGGTAGATAAAGTCAGAGTAGTAAATGGCTGAGAATGAATGTTTGGAAGAAACAGAGGAATAGGGGCAGGGAACTAAAGAAAAGTCTGATTTCTTGGCCAGGTGCTGTGGCTCACGCCTGTAATCCCAACACTTTGGGTGGCCGAGGCCGGTGGATCACCAGAGGTCAGGGGTTTGAGACCAGCCTGCCCCACAGGGTGATACCCTGTCTCTATTAAAAATACAGAAATTAGCCAGGTGTGGTGATGCATGCCTGTAATCCCAGCTACTCAGGAGGCTGAGGCATGAGAATTGCTTGAACCCAGGAGGCTGAAGTTGCAGTGAGCTGAGATCCTGCCACTGCACTCCAGCCTCCAGCGAAGGAGCGAAACTGTTTCAAAACAAAACAGAAAAGTCCGCGCTCTCAACCCAGGAAAGAAGCTGGGGTCCTGTCCAAGGAATCCTAGGAGATAGCTATCCAAACACATACTGACTTCTCCCCATCCTCCCCTTCCACCCTCCCACCCTCAACCCCCTACCTCATCTTCCCACTCCCATACCTCCTTCTCTAACTCCCCCTCCATCCCCCTCCACGTTACATGCAGCTCTTGCTACCCTTTCCGGATGCTGTTTGCCTTTACCTGCTTGCACTTGCCTCATTCACTCAGGATATCCACTGGCTGAAGTGCTTGCCCCAGAGATTTTTCCACCAGCCTTGCTCTCTGGGCTTACCTTGTTCTAATCCTGCTTTCTCTGCATCTGGCCTGTGAAACTCACTATAGAACTTGGAGCTGCCTAATCTACAGCTCTACTGATTGCCATTTTAGTTTGAGTGGCATAGTGTGCATGTGCGCACATGTATGTGTGTGTGCATATGTACATTTTATTTAAAATAGCAGAGACTGAATATGACTATAGTGGATTTTTTTTTTTTTGAAACAGAGTTTTGCTCTTGTTGCCCAGGCTGGAGTGCAGTGGCGTGATCTCCGCTCACTGCAACCTCCATCTCCTGAGTTCAAGTGATTCTCCTGCCTCAGTCTCTCTAGTAGCTGGAATTACAGGTGCCCACCGCCACACCCAACTAATTTTTGTATTTTTAGTAGAGACGGGGTTTCACCATGTTGGCCAGGCTGATTTCAAACTCCTGACCTCAGGTGATCCGCTCGCCTTGGCCTCCCAAAGTGCAGCTATTTACAGGTGTGAGCCACCACGCCCAGCCAACTATAGTGGATTTTCATTTTCTCTCTATATTGTATTTTTTGTGTCATTTTTCCACCTCTAAGTACAGGCTATTGTCTGTGTGAAAAACCTATCACAGAGAAAACTGGTTTTTTTTTTTTTTCCTTCTTGTGGTAAAATACGTCATTTTCTCCTTAGTCTCTTATTTTCAATCATGTTATTTCCGATTTCCTCCTCGCATGTTTACCAACAACATCAGTGATATAAATAAACATGACACTGTGTTATTGTGTGGTTTATGTATCTGCTTTTGCATCTGCCTATGAACTCTTAACTTCAGATTTCACGCTTTGCTTTAGAGGCTAACTTGGTCAGAGTGAATGCCTTATTTCTTATGATGAATTGATGTATCATTTTACTTTTAAAAGCTTTTTTTTCCCCATCAACAGTCATTCCATTGACTATTCATTCCTCCAACAAGTATGTCTTGAGTATCTACTGTTTTTGTATGTATATGTGCATTTGTGGTGTATTCTTACACGGACTTATTTGAACTTCAGAATAATGAAAAAGAAGGGGCCAATAACTAACCCATTGAGTTACTGAGCTGTGGGGACATAAAGTGACTACCTAAGTTTCACAGAGATAGCTATTGGAGATAATGTCAAAACTCACTTCCCAAGCCTCCTTTCCTAGCATCTTTTCAGGAGATGAACTCTGCAACCTAAAATGTGAGTCAGAAAGGTAACACTATGGACTTCCTCCAGGGTCTCAGACTAACAGCAACAATAGTAATTGATACAGTTTGGCTGTGTCCCCACCCAAATCTCATCTTGAGTTGTAGTTCTCATAATCCACATGTGTGGTGGGAGGGACCCAGAGGGAGGTAATTTAATCATGGGAGTAGACACTTCATGCTGTTCTGGTAATAATGAATGAGTTCTCATGAGATCTGATGGTTTTGTAAGGGGCTTTTACCCCTTTGCTCAGCACTTCTCCTTCTTGCTGCCATGTGAAGAACGTGTTTATTTCCCCTTCCGCTGTGATTGTAACTTTCCTGAGACCTCCTCAGCCCTATGAAACTGCGAGTCAATTAAACCTTTTTCCTTTATAAATTACCCAGACTCAGGCAGTTCTTTATAGCAGTGTAAAAATGGACAAATACAATAATAATAAAAAATAAAAAATCAGCTAACATTCATTGAATACTCATTATGTTCTAGGCATTATTTTATTATTTTTTCATTATTATTGTATTAGTTCATTTTTACACTGCTATAAATAATGATTACATTATTCCACCATTACATTATTCCATTTATATTTCATTTGACATATAAAGAAACAAGACTTTGAAAGTGTAAACAATTCTGCAAAAGTTCATGGCAGAATGGAGGGTAAAAATATGAAATGAATGTCTTAGAAAGAGTTATTGAGCAATAATGATAGAGTCATTATCTTCAGTAATGACTCAAGAGAAGGCCATGGAATTTTAAAGTTAGAAGGATTGTAGCCACTATGGTGTGAATGTGTATGTTCTCCCTGCCTTCCTAAAACATGTTGAAATCCTAACCACCCCTGCCCCACACAAAATGATTGTTTGAGGAGGTGGGGCCTTTAGGGGTGATTACATCGTGAAAGTGAACCGCTCATGAATGGGATTAGTCCACTTATAAAAGATGTCCCAGAGAGACACCTCACCTCTTCCACCATGGGAGGACACAATGAGAAGACTGCTGTCTAAGGTAGTGGGCCCTCACTAAGACACCAAATATGCCAGCACTTTAATCTTGGACTTAGCCTCCAGAACTGTGAGAAATAAATTTCTGTTGTCTATAAGCTACTGAGTCTATGGTTTTTTGTTATAGCAGCCCTAAAGGCTAAGACAATAGGTAACAACAAGTATTTGTGTGATACTGTATTAGGGTAAATCTGTATCAGTTGGGCTTTTACCAGGGAAAGAGAAGCAGTGGGGTATCCATCTGTATCTGTATCTATGTCTATATCTATGTCTATCTATATTATCTATATCTATGTCAAAAGAGATTCATTTCAAGGAATTGACTTATGTGATCATGGAGCTAGAAAGTTTTAAATCTGTGGGGCAGGCCCACTGGCTGTAGATCAACACTGCAGGTCACAGGGAGAATTTCTTCTACTTTTGGGAAACTTCAGTTTTCCTCTTAAGACCTTTCAACTGATTAGATGAAGCTCATCCTAACTCAAAGTCAACTTACTTCTACAAAATAGCTTCACAGCGGTGCCTAGATTAGTGTTTAATGAAATAACTTGTATTTCATATGTCAAATTTACACATGAAACTCACCATCACAGGTGCTTTATAGTTAATGAAGTGTGTTCACATATCTTATCACTTTGGGCTACCAGTAATAAATAATACATGGTCCTCCCCTCAAGGTACTACAGAAACATGTAGTACCTTGTATTGGAAGACAGAAACATGTAATTATAGAACAGTTATAGAAATGTTATAATAGAGATATTGCAAAGTGCTATGGGAATATGGAAAAAGAATAACTTGGAGGCCTTTAAGGAGGAAGATGGGATTAGAAAAAACAAACATTTTAGCATTGTGCTGGGATTTTACATCCATTCGTTTATTAAATTCTTTACAACTCTGTGAGTTTAGGTGGTATGATTCCCATTTTACAAATGTGGAAAGTAAGAATGACCCAGTAACTTTCCAAACATCTCACAGCCTGTAAGTTGCTGAGTTAGGACTTGAAATGATTCTGGTGCCAAAGTCTATACCTTTTCTACTGTGTTATCACAGAGACTGTTAAACTCATCATTAAACTTCTGATACCATTGAACAGCGTGCCCTCCATGTGGCTGGCACTCCTTTGATGTTAATTAAATTACAACATTGAGTTGAATTGGACTGAACTGAACTGAGTAATCACTGAACGGTGGTAGATAGGTCTAGAGAACTGTTACCCTTGCTTACCTGGAGACTTTGATATCCCCTCCCTCTATGTCTCATCTGTGCAGTGAGAGTTTGAAGATGATGTTGAAATTTATTTCAGTTATTAAAGGTTATTTTTCTATGAATTGGCTTCCCTGAGGTCACACAGCTAGAGGGTGACATTACAGTGAAGTATTTTCCCTTGATTTTTATTATAAAAATGTTCCACATATAACCAGAGATGAAAAGGCAGTAAAATAAGTGCAATGAAACAAAATACCATGAAGGAAAGAATGAGTAAATAAATGTTTTTCAGCTATTACTGACCGTTTCCTGGCTAAAGCAGAGGCAAAGTAAAATTATAATAGGAACGCAATGAGCCGCGCTTTATTTTTCAAGTGATATTGATTTCAAATGTTCCTGTCCCCAGTTCTTTGGGCAATTGCTGTTTTTGAGTGTCCCAGGTGAGCTCTTTTGTTACCTGGGCTCCCAAATCTTGAATGAATTGACCCCAGTGAATGCTTCCATCAAGCACAAAGCTGCCCTGATGGTGACAACAAGGCATATTTAGCTCTTGTTTTAACCTTTTCATCTGATTGAAGTAGGTGCTCAGAAGCCTGGGAGGACAAAACTAATTGCTTTAGATTTTTCAGCACAGGCTGTTACCAACATAGGGGAACATTGACCGTGTTTATGGGATGCAGAATGATCTCATGCCCCTGGAATTGCTTAATTGACTGTTATTCTCTGAAATCAGCTACTGAGAATCTTTGCCATCCTTTCTTCTTGAATACTCCTTAAAGAGGTCGTGCTCACCAAGAAATCCCCTGAATTCACATTTTCTCAGGTGAATGTTCCTAGGGCACTATTCCCTCTCATCACATGTTTAATATTCTAGGTTCTGACTTCTTGTTTTTCTGGGAAAGGGCTTGTACTGTCTAATTCTGAGGCATCTTTACATTACTAGCTGATTATTTGGTCTCTGGTGCCATTTGGTGCTCACTGTATAACCTTGTGGTGAGCTGAAGTGGACAATCTACCTCGGTGTAATTTAAGGTAGGAAAGTGAATATGTTGTTTATTTGTGACTAGTGTGGCCCGGAACTTATTTTGATGTTCCTTTCTAGCTCTTTCCAGAAGCTTCTGAGGGCTACCTTTTCCTTGTTTGTCTCATTGGTTCTAGGAGCACCATCAAGGGTACTTCCCATTTGTCCAGATCCCCTTTCTAACCTGGTTTGCTCCCTGAAGGCAGATCTTCGTGGGCAGCATTGACCAGCTCCCTCCCTTGCCCACTGGCTTTCAATCCCACCAGTGGGAAGCATAGGCCCATGAGGGAGAAAGAGAGGGACATTTTTCTCCTGGCTACCCTCTCCAGGGCCTCTGCTTGACAGGGGCTTTTTCTTTTACTTAAGGAGGTGCTCATTTCCTTGGTCTTCTCTCATAGTTACAAGCGTCCCTGAATTCTAGTAACCAAACTTCCCTTTGCTCTTTCAGGCCTAAGGATGGCAGTGGTTTTCCACTTTCTCTTAACTCTGCCACACTTCTGTACAAAGTCTCTTCATTAATAGTTTTTAAACAACCCCTTTTTGAGGATTTTGCTTGTTGTTGCTGAAACCCTGACAAATACAAATACATGGAAGCAGAAGTAGGTGTTGGGTGCAGAGTTGTGGGCAGAGACTTCCATGATGGTCTCCATTTCTTTCCTCCAGCCATATCCCTGTTGATCAGTCTTGTCTGTAAAGTGCAGTGTTTTAAAAGAAAATACAGGTTTTCTTCATCGGTATGCAACCTGTGTAGTTTCAAAGGGCCTAGCACAGAATAGGACTCTGGGCTTGGTTAAATGCTCTGCTGCTGCTACCTTGGAATTCTTAATAGTTTTTGAGCAAGAAGTCCTGCCTTTTCAATTTGCACAGGGCTCTGCAAATAAGGTAGCCAGACCTATGAGCAAACATAGAATTGAAGGAGAGGACAAGTTCTTAGCTACTCTCTTTTCCTAAGGGAAAGTTCTTCCACATTTCTCTCATTCTTCTCCCCAAAAGAAGAAATACTAATCTTATTTTAAGGTGGTTCCTGGGTCGCATTTACCCCCAGGAATAGATACCTGGGTTTCTTTGCTTCTTGTTGCTCCAGCTGCTCTTCGCCTGCGGGCTTTCTCTCTCTGTTTTCCCCTTCCAAGTGGCTTTTGAAGTAATAGAGTCCAGACTACAGGAGAAGGAAGAAGAGCCTGACATTGAGAGGTCTCCCTCTTTTATTCTTTCAATATTCCCAGACACTTATCTCTTTGACCTCCTATCCCTTGTGACTAACTGGAAATCTGGGGTTTGGGCTTAAGAAGATAAAGGAGCCTCACAAATTCATTTTTAGGCCTTGGTCTTAAGTCGATTAGATCCGTATCATTTATCAGAGCTATTATAACTATCATAGTTCTGATTAGGAGTTCCAACTATAATCCCTGCTAATAATTTCCTTTGCCACTCTTTCCTGTAAGTTCATGTTCATCCAGAACCTCATAGGTAGAAGAATTACTTGTTAGCAAATGAAACGAAATGGGAAAACTCTCCTTCATCTCCCCTCTATTCCTCATCACTAGTAGAACATTCTGGCATACATTCTTCTGGACTGCCTCTACATTAATATTCAAATACATACATTTACATACACATTTGAAAATACAATTGAAAAATAATATGACCATACATGTATGTTTGTATAATATCCATATATGTGATTTTTATATTTAATAATACATCTTGAAGATCTTTCCATGTCACTACATGATGATCTACCCCAGTTATTTTTTCTATCTGAATAAGATTCTGTAGAATGGAGTTGAATCTTCCCTGTTAGACATTTATGTTGTTTACAACTCTTTGCTATTATATGCAATCATCATTGTACTTGTGTGTCTATAGATAAAAAAATTCTTTAGACCAAATTACTAGAAGTAACTTGATGGATCAGAAGATTTTCATCTTAATCTTTGATAAATAGTACTAAGTTGTAGCTTGAATAAAACAATATTGCATAAGCAGTTTCTAGCCATGCCATTTTCTCAAAATCTCAACTCTTGACTTTTGATGTCATTTGATTTTATTTTTTAAATATTTGTAAATATGATGGCAAAATTATATCTTAATTAGCCTTTTTCTCGTCACTTTTGAAAGTCAGCATATTCTCATATATTTGTCATTTATATTACTTATTCAGTAAATTGCTCATTTCCTTTTCTCTTTTTTAATCAATTTATTTATTTTTTTCTCATGTATTTTAGTTTGCTCTTTATTCTAAATGCAGATCCATTGTCACATACTTTGCAAATGTTCCCACTAGTATATGGCTTGTTTTTTTAAGTTTTCTTTCTTCCTTTTGTTTTTTTGTAGGCCTGGGTCAGCCTAGAGTCTTTTAAGTTTTCTTTTTTTTTTTTTTTTTTTGAGATGGAGTCTTGCTCTGTTGCCCAGGCTGGAGTACAGTGGCGCGATCTCTGCTCACTGCAAGCTCCACCTCCCGGGTTCACGCCATTCTCCTGCCTCAGCCTCCCAAGTAGCTGGGACTACAGGCTCCCGCCACCACGCCCAGCTAATTTCTTTTTGTATTTTTAGTAGAGACGGGGTTTCACCGTGTTGGCCAGGATGGCTACGATCTCCTGACCTCGTGATCCACCAGTGTCGGCCTCCCAAAGTGCTGGGATTACAGGCATGAGCCACCGCACCCGGCCGAGTCTTTTAAGTTTTCTTATTCAGCCTTTCGTTATTTAAAGGAAGAAGCTAATCAAAGTAATAAGATACACGATCAGAATTACAGTATCATTTCCTGTTCTCTCTTTTCTCTGTTAGCACCTTCTGAAATAAGGTGGAATTTTTAGGTCTATACTGAACATTTCCTGATTCTACCATACTTTCTAGTCTTTGAGTGTTATGCAGTTTTGGGGGGAGAGTTTCATTATATTATCTTCTAGCTTATGTCCATTGTGTTTTTTTAATTCAACTGTAAAGTCCAACTTTGTACTTCAATTCTCAAATGGTTAATTTCCATCATTTTTATACTTAATTCCTTTAAAATCTACTTTATAAATATATACCTTTTAAATATGCAGTTTAAGGAATTTCAAAAACTTTAAACAACTTTGTAATTATCACCAGTCATGATATAGAACATTTCCATCGTTCCAAAATGTTCCCTCATGCCTCTTTGGAGTCAATCCTCTCCTCTCATCCCTAATCCTTGACAACCACAGGTATACTTTCTGTCACTAGAGTTTTGCCTTTTCTAAAATTCTACATAAAGGCAATTATATACTATGTAACATTTTGAAACTAGCTTTTTTTCACTTAGCATAATGCTTTGAGATTCATGACTTTTGTTATGTATTTAAGTGGTTTCTTTATTTTTATTGTTGAGGAGTATTCCACTGCATGGATGTACCACAGTTATTTATCCATTCACTCATCAATGATTGGGTTGTTTGCAGTTTTTGGTGTGGATATTCGTGCCTGGTCAATGGCTGCTTTTGCATTACAGTGGCAAAGTTGGACAGTTCTGATAGACACCACATAACTTTCAAATCTAATAATATCTGTCCTTTATTCAATAATGTGAACTTTGCAGAAAGTTTGCCACCCCTTCATAGAGTATATTTAAAATAGCTGTTTCAATGTCTTTGATTGTTAATTCCATCAATTCTGTCATTTATGTTTCTTGTAATTGATTATTTTTTCTTTGCTTATGGGTCACATTTTTCTTTTATATGTCTGGCAACTTTTTACTGGATGCTGGACATTGTGAATTTTATGTCACTATGTGCTGAATTTTGTTGTATTCTTTTAAATAGAGTTGGAATGTGTAATGGCATTTGTTTACGTTACCTGGAGTCAGTTAAATTTTTTCAAAGTTACTTCTAACCTTTGTTAGAGCATTTCCAGAGTTGCCTTTGGTCTTGCAAAGAAAAATGCAAACTCTCAGGCTCCTCAAACTCTTTATGCCAACGGAAAGATTAAGTCTGGAGGCTTGAGTCATGCAACACCCTCTTCCAAATCAATAGCTGTTACTAGCATTATGCATCAGCCAGATCCCCATGGAAATACAGAAGGCCTCAGGCATCTACAAATGACTGCCCCCACAGATCATTCATAAGTAAATTCTTTGCTTGCCCCCCATAAAAAAGGACATGCCAAGGACATAGTAACTTTAGGTCTATAAACTAAGCCTAGCTTCAAAAGCAAAAGTCTGTTCCATTACACACTGGTGATGTTGATTTTAAGCTTATCTTCCCAGGGGTAGAACAAAGACAAACCAAGATTAATAATTTCTCAACCCACCTGGAGATGTCTACGTAATTGATTCTTCCTTTACTCCTTTTTTTTAAATCTTAAAACATTTACCTTACCTTATGTAAAATGTAGATTTACTGGGCACCAGCTAAAGTCCCACAAGAATGTAACTATTCACCTTATTGCCTACTTGCCCATCTTCCTACTTGCCTCTCCTCACCCTTTAAGGGAATGTATAAATATTAAACCTCCTGACAAATCTCTTCAGAAAAAAAAGCCACAGATGCATCTCATATTTTTCCCAGACATGCCCTTAAGCTGGCTCAATAAACCTCAATTGATTGAGATCTTTCCCTCAGTCCCTCACTTCTGTTATCATTCTAGGGAAAATCTAACACTATTAATAAAGCCACTATCTTCTAAAGACTACTGGATGCCACTTGTCTTATGAGGTCATTTCACTCTAGCTTTTGGGAACATAAACCAATCCTGGCCCTGTGTGACGTATGGAAATTATCTAGTGGACTGTTTTTTCCATTGATGTTTCCCTAACCTTGGGAAGTTTCCTCTCACTCATGTAGAGATAAGTACTCAACCAAAGTGCCAAGGAGACTTTTCTACAGATCTGTGAAGCTTTCTTTCTGTGCATCTCCCTTATTTATGATATTCTTTTTCATTAAATCTAGCTGACTTGGTCTCCTTGAACTCCCATCTCTGTCTCCTTAACTTAGTAGGAGTGCTGGGCTTTGAGTTTTTCCTTTCTGTATGGCAACCTCAAAAATGCTTCTAGTTGTTTTCCTCTCTTTTAGAGATAAGAGACCTTTCCTGCTTATGTTTCAGCATTTAAAAATAATTATTTCATATAGTCTGCTTCATTTTCTATTGTTGTATGTGGAGGATAAACCCAGTCTCTGCTACTGCATTATTGTAAGAAATGGAATTGTAGCATTGAAACTACCTTTGCAAAAATGATAACTGTGAGAAAATTATGACAGTGAAAAAAATCTGATCTAACCAACACCCATCTCTTGCTTTTAGGCTCCAAACTGCTCCTCATCATTCCTGGGCTTTGGCCAAGCTAACTTGGGGAGACATTTAGTTTATAGTTTAAATGATGAAAGCCTGTCCTCAAAATTAACCAACTTTGAAAAGCTAATGAAAGACCACCAGGTTGGGAGGATGAGAAGAGCCTGAATTCTGCTAAGATGTAGATATAAATGACTACCAGATTTTATTCTGGAGGTCACAAGATTTGCAACTTCCCCAATTACTCCTACAGATAATATCACTATTGGCCTTTTGAGATGTCCTTTTCAGGTTTTTGCATTTCTGATGACCAATGCCTTTACCTGGACCCATCAGCTAGTCCCACGGCCCCACCCAGAAGTGGACTCAGGCACCCATAAGGACCATTTTCCACACCCCTATGATTGCACCCCCAACCAATCAGCAGTACCCATTCCCTGGCCTGCCAAACTATTTGTGAAAAACCTAGCCTCTGGATTTTCAGAGGGACTGATTTGAGTCATGAAACTCTGGCCACCCATTCACCTGGCTCTGCATGAATTAAACTCTTTCTCTATTGCGTTTCTGCTGTCTGGATAAATTGGCTCTATCCAGGCAGCTTGCAAAATGAACCTGTTGGATGGTTATAGTGTTGTCTCTTTTTATTGCTCAGTCCTCCTTTTACTTGCTTTACTTCATCTTCTACGTGGTGGGCCAAACAACAGTGGGCAGCTATTTCATCCTCCTGAATATCCAAAACCCAAAGAATTTCTCTCCTTACATGGTCCACTAGAAAAGTCTCAGTAAGAATTCTAATTTGCTTGGTTTGGTTCATGTTCGCACTTTTTGTCTTTTTTTTCCATCTCTTTATTGTGCTGTGTTTTAAGAGATTATCCTTACTTGATGTTCTAGTCCTCTAATTCACTGTTTATGTGTCTATTGAGATTTTTCTTTCACTTTTCTTTTTTTTTTTTTTGAGACAGAGTCTCGCTCTGTCGCCCAGGCTGGAGTGCAGTGGCGTGATCTCAGCTCACTGCAAGCTCTGCCTCCCGTGTTCATGCCATTCTCCTGCTTCAGACTCCTGAGTAGCTGGGACTACAGGCGCCTGCCACCATGCCCAGCTAATTTTTTTGTATTTTTAGTAAAGACAGGGTTTCACTGTGTTAGCCAGGATGGTCTCGATCTCCTGACCTCGTGATCCACCCACCTCTGCCTCCCAAAATGCTGGGATTACAGGCGTGAGCCACCACACCTGGCCCACTTTTAACTATTAATCTGTAGTCTCTCTGAAGTCGATTTGTTATGCATATAACATTATGTTATATATTTCTGAAGAGATTTATATTCAAGTGACTGCATTACTTTATTCTACCTCCTGAAGTATTTAGTTCTTCAGTTTGGGGAACTTTTTTTTGCCTCTTTTTAATTGTTTTAGTTCCTACAAGTGTCTTATGATAGATGGTTGCTCAGTTATCTTTTGATAATCCTTGTTTGATTTGAGGGAGGTGTCTGAATAGCATGAAATGGATTTTTTCTTTTATAACAAGGGAAGTTCTTTACCTGTCTAAGGGGTGGGGGATAGGTGCTAGATGGACAATAACAATAAATATCCAACATGCTATCTGATATTGTCTCTAATGATTCTACTACTTATCCTCAAACTCATTTGATTTTTCACTTTTTTTTTTTTCAATGTACCCTGTGCTTCTTTCTACCTTCACAGCATTGATCATGATGATTGTCCTGCCTAACAGGCCATTTTTCCTTCTCTCTACTTGCCAAAATCCTGTGTAATCTTCAGGCTCAATACAAGACTCAACTCATTAAAAAAAATTCCCAAGTACTTTAGCTCTTTTAATTAATGTGTCTCTTTTGCTTAATGCTGATTAGAAATGTGACTTCAGGTTCATTTCAATTGCAGTAATTGCTATGATTCTGGGGGCTCCTAATACATGCTAAGCCCTGTAGTGGATATGTCATATATACTATGTCATTTAATTCTTATTTAATGGGATGAATGTTATTCTTCTTTGTTATAGAAGAAGGAACTAAATTTTGGAGCAGGAGATCATCCAGCTCAGAGACCCCTGTCCTCAAATCTGGATGGTCTCTCAAAGCTGGCTGCTCTCCCATACTCCTGCACTTCCCTCCACTCAACCCATGTCCTTGAGCCACATACTTGCAGAATCTGCCAAGACTCCAAATCCAAAGAGGCATGGTAACCTCAGGATTTGCAAAGAAGATCAAAGGTATCTAAATCAAGCAGGCAAAGTTATTTAAAGTTTTCAGAACATGTTGGAAAAAGACTAGTATGATAATCTTTATTCTGGTATACTGCTCCAGAGCTATTTGGCACTGCTCCTTCTTATCAGGATAACTTTCTTCTTTGTCTGGCAAGAATATAACTGAGCAAAATACTGTTAAGTAAACATGATTTTAAACGAACCTTTCACTTCGTTCAGAGATTTCCTTAGACTGCACCTCTGACTTTGGAGATAAGTTAAAGGCACAAGTCAAAATGGTTTGCTTAGGTTTATTCCTAGTGATTTAAAAGTGATATAAAGGATAAAAATAATTATGTTATAGACGTCAGAGGTAAAATAGTGGAAAGTACAAGCCAATGGTGTACTGTCTAGTTCGCTTCAATCAGCAGACACCTGATGGCTTTCCTCTACGCAAAGGGGCTTTAAAAGCTGCTGCCTGCAACTTCAAGTCTGTAAGCCGAAACATAGGTCTAATGCCAAACCAGATTCTGTTTCTTTTACATCATGTTCTCCTGGCTAACTAAATTTCCAGGTTAATCAGAAAGTGTTGACAACGAGTAGAACCATAAAGAAAAGATAAGTCTCAACAAACACAAAATGTTACTAATCACAGTATTAGAGTGCTTTCTGGTTTGCCAAAGCACTTTTATACATATTATCTAATTTGTTCTTCACAACTGTGTGTTGTAGAAATTATTGTGTGCATTCTACGATTATGAAATTGAGGTAGTTGATGTAACTCATATTCAGTTGTCCAGCTAGAAATGGCCAGAATTGAGAATTAAACCCAATTCCAAATTACATCTTCTCCTCCACACCAGTGCTCATGGATGCTCACATGCGCACTCATACATATCACTGTTTTTGTCGATGTTTAATGTAGCACTCTCTCTAAGCAAAATGATAAGGCAAGAAATTTATTTAACACTTCAGCCAATATTTATGAAGCTCCCACTATGTGCTATATACTGTCCTAGATGCTTAAGATAAAGCAATGAACAAATAAAAACAAACAAAAACCCCTGCCTCCTGAAACTTATGTTCTAGTGGGTAGAGACAGGCAAAAATATATATGTAATAGATGAGAAAATAATAAGGTATTCTAATAAATAATAAGTAATATGGAATAAAAGAAGAGATGGGGTGGGCACAGTGGCTCACACCTGTATTCCCAGCATTTTAGGAGGCCGAGGTGGGTGGATCATTTGAGCCCAGGAGTTTAAGACCAGCCTGGGCAATATGGTGAGACCCTTTCACTACAAAAAAATTTTTAAAAAAATTAGCAGGGCATGGCGCCATGCACCTGTAGTCCCAGCCACTTGGGAGGCTGACATGGAAGGATCACTTGAGCCTTGGAGGTTGAAGCTTCAGTGAACCGAGATTGCACCACTGAACTCCAGCCTGGATGACAGGGAGACTCTGTCTCAAAAAAATTAAAAATAAATAAATAAATAAAAGACAGAGAGAAAGATCAAGGTTGAGAAATTTAGCATTAGGATTTGGAGAAGAGCAGGGCAATTTACAGCATTAAGTAGGATGGTCAGAGTAAGGCACTTCAAGAAGGAGAAATTTAGGCAAATCTTGAAGGATGTGAATACCTGAAGAAATATTTTTCCAGGCAAAGACTGCTAAAATGTGAAAAGATGTGATAGGTATAAAGAACATCAAAGAGGCTAGATCAGAGGACATGAGGGAGAGGAGAAAAAGATGATTAGAGGCCATGGGAGAGAGAACATGTAGGGCCACATAGACCATTATATTATGAGGACTTTGGTGTTCTTCTGAATGAGGTGGAGAGCCATGGGAGAGTTCTGAGTAGTGACATTTGAGAATGTTGAGTTGTTTTGAAGTGACAGGGCATGATTTACAGCGAAAGGATTATTTGGGCTGCTCTGTTGTAAACAAATTTAAGGGCCGGGGGAAAGAGTAGAAGCAAGGAGGAGTGAGGAGGCTATTACAGTGTATTAGTTTCCTGGAGCTGCTGTAATAAAATAACACAAACTTGGTGACTTAAAACAATAGAAATTTATTATCTCAGGGTTCTGGAGGTGAAATGTCTGAAATGAAGGTGTCAGCCAGGCTGTGCTCTCTCTGTGGCGTTTAGGTGAGACCCTTCCTTGCATCTTTTAGCCCCTGGTAGCTCCAGGTAATCCTTGGCTTGTGGCAGCATAACTCCAATTGCTGCCTCTGTCTTCTCATGGCTGTCCTCTTCCTAGGTGTATCCACATCATTTCCCCTCTGTGTGTGTCTCTCTGTATCAAAATTTTCCCCTCCTTTGAGGACACCAGTCATGTTGAAAAAAGGTCACATCCATGTGACCTCATCTTAACTTGATTCCATCTGCAATGACACTATTTCCAAATAAGATCACATTCTGATGTCCTGAAGTTTAGGATTTTAACACATTTGGAGAAAGCAGAGAGGGAAGGGGGAGAAACACAATGTAACCCATAACAGGCAGTAATCTAGATGAGAAATAGTAGAGGCTTAGAATAGGTTGGTAGCAGGGGGATTATGATGAGTGACTAGATTCTGGATGCATTTTGAAGCTAGAACCAGCAGAAATTGCTGCTAGATTGGATGTAAAGAGTGAGAAAGAAGCCAGAGATGACTCCAAGATATTTTACCTAACAACTGGAAGGACAGAGATACCAGAAGGTAAAACAAGTTTTTGGAGAGATAAGAGGATTAGAAGTTTAGTTTTTTTTTATATTGAGTTTGAAATATTTATTTAGAAAAACAGGAATGTTGAATGGGAAGTTAGATATACAAGTCTAGAATTTGGGAGAGAGGTCTGGGCTGAAGGTGCAAGGGTTTAAATTTGTAAGTCTTTAGCATATAGAGGAAACTCAAAGCCAAGTAACTGAGGTTACCAAGGAAGGGGGTACAAATAGAAAAGATGACCAAGATCTGAACCCTGGGCCACTCCAGCATGAAGAGGTGATAGGAGAGGAGGAACCCATAAAGGAGAAACCAGTGAGGTAAGAGAGAAACCCAGAGAGTGAGGGGTTCTGGAAGCCAAGGGAAGAGTGCAGTAAAAAAGGGGGAAGTGATCAACTGTGTTAAAGGCTGCAGATAGCATAGGTGACATGGAGACTGATAATTAATTATTAGGTTAGAAACAGAGGCATTTTTATGATTTTGACAAGACTTGCTATGGGGTGGTGGTGAAGAAAGCCTTTTTAGTATGGGTTCAAGAGTGAATGGGAAGAGAGGATTTGGGAACAGCAAGTAAAGAGAATGTTTTTGAGGAATGGAATGGTAGCATGTAAGAAGAGTGGAGTCAAGCAAGGTTTTCTTCTGTTTTCTCAAGTGTCGGAAAGGAGATTGCCACCCTACCCCCTTTTCTGGTTGTCCTTCTGTTCTCCCGATGCTCCTGGTCCCCTGGCCCTCAGGCACCCTTGCTCCTGCCTGTGTCTCTGAGGCTGGCTATCCTGGCTCTTCCATGCTCTGGGCTACCCTCTCCACACCCTGGCCTCCACCCCTCACCTTCATTTGTTTTTTGTTTCAGTTCCTAAAAGTTCCAATTTATAAAACTGCATCGTTTCCATTTCTAATGATGCTAAAACGGCATCATTAGATAATTTCTCTGCTTACCTCACTGAGTCTAGGGAATGATGGGCATCAGATCATGAAGATGAAAGTGCTCTGCTGACTCTAGAACCATACACATTGAGTTCACTGTAAAAATGGGATTTGAAAAATCTATCAACAGCATTCAGTGTCTTTATGAGCAGAAGATTTTTCCTCTCATCCCCATGGTCTTAGTCTTGGTCAGGTCTCCATCTCTTCTCCCCTTGTCTATTTAAGTAATTTACTATATCGTCACTCCTGGCTCAGATGCTTGCTTTTTCTCTTCCACATTTCAGAATCCCCTTTCTAACATGCAAAGCTGACCCTATGCCTTCTGCTTAAATTCTTTCGTTGGCTGAGGCTATGACAAAATGGTCATTATCCTCCATACATGTACTTGGCATCTCTTTATCTTCTTTCATACTTTTTCTTTGTTTCCTGCCCATTCCTTGTGTTATTCTGTGCCTAAAATGTGGTTATATTTACCCTTCATTGCTAAGTTCAAGTGACCTCTTATTCATGAAGACTTTTCTAAATCCTCCACCCAGCCCCACGCAGAACAGATTGCTCATGTCTCTATCCTCCTAAATGATTTTACAAATAAATATCTATAATAGTTTTTAAAGTGCATATCTATTTTTTTTTCTGTTACACTATGCCATCTGTGAAGGTGGAGACTCTGACTGATTCCTTTCAGCTTTCACACTACCTGGTATTATTCCTGGCACACAATAGGGGTGGTATGGTTTGGCTGTGTCCCCACCCAAATCTCACCTTGAATTGTAGAAATCCCCATGTGTCAAGGACAGGGCCAGGTGAAGATAATTGAATCATGAGGGCAGTTTCCCCCATACTATTCTCATGGTAGTGAATAAGTCTCATGAGATCTGAAGGTTTTATAAATGGGAGTTCCCCCGCACAAGCTCTCTTGCCTGCCACTACCTAAGACGTGACTTTGCTCCTCCTTTGCCTTCTGCCATGATTGTGAGGCCTCCCCAGTCATGTGGAACTGTAAGTCTATTAAACCTTTTTCCTTTATAAACTACCCAGTCTCGGGTATGTCTTTATTATCAGTGTAAGAACAGACTAATACAAAGAGTTTCACGAAATTTGTTAAATGGATCCTGCTCATTAGCTGACTGCGCTCCCCAGGGTAGGAGTAGTAGGCTGGTGGTGGGCGTTGTTGTGGGGACTTCCCTTCCTCTTCACCGTATGCTCCTTTTCTGGAGATTCTATTTATCTGGAGGGAAGGATTAGTATATATAGGGTCCTTCTCTTCTAATAAAGATGTCCTCGCCACCACTATTGTCCTGGCTTCTCATGTTGTAGCAATGCAGTGAAAACACATGAAGGTCACTGCTGTCCTTGGGTCAGTGGAGAAATATTTCTGAAAGTTCATGAAGACCAGAGACAGAATGCCAGTGACTAATGTGAAGGCAAAGAGTGTATTTTTGGCATGAATAGCTTGCCTGCTCCTTTGCAGGTGAGCAGAGACTCATTTACCCTTTCTGCATTTAAGAAACAGGTTCTCTTTGTCCCTGGCAGGGTCAGCAAATGAAATTTCTGTGTTAGAACTCAGCCAGCAAAACACAGAGCTTTTGTCTGTTAGTAAAAATGCAGTTTCCAAATACAATTCATAGCTCGAGTTATTTTCACTGCCCCAGTCCTTCTTCCATTTCACATGATGGGGCTGACTGCTCTGTGTGACCTTTAAGCCATCCCTCCTAATTAACACGGAGCCACAAACATGGCAACCAAACCAGAAGCACTGCAGACTCCCAGAATGTCTACTATCCTGGAACAGTCTAAAATTAGGCCTCATGTTTGTGTATTTGAATTATTATAGATCCCTGGTAGCCTCAGTCATTTAGCCACTGTTTATGTGATTTCTGTGACCAAGGGAAATAAGGCAAAGGGAGACGTACACTTGATAGGACAAAAGGGTTTAAGAGGCTGCAGCATAATATGATATTTTCATTAAGGCCACATTAGGATGGGGTCCAGCCATGGCTTTTTAAGAAGTATTTTTAGCTGGGGAATGTGAAAGTTATTGGCATCTATTTATCTTTAGAAATAGAAATTTCTTATGCTGATTTTTCTCTTTATCTGGAGCCTGCATCATTGAATTGTTTCATGCAAGAAGAGGTAGCCATGTAGCATGACTGAGAGAGTACTGGGCTTGAGTCAGGGGATTTGGGTTTGAGTACTAATTTTGTCTCTTTCTTATTGAATGATTATGAACAAATTATTTATTTGCTATGAACCTCCATCACCTCTTTTTAAAATAGTGATAGGGATGGCTGCCTACTGCAAAGGTTTGTGATGAGGAGGTTTGTGATGCTACTCTGTTTGTGAGCTGTAAAGTGTTGTTCTCATCTAAGCCATCGTGGGTAAGAAGCTGTGGGCCTTTTTTTCTGGTGGGATATCCTCTGTCTCTATGAGGCAGCAAGGGCTTGGCCATTACTGTGCCCATTTAATAATGAAGCTTGAGTCATAGATCAAAGAGGTCACCTGAGCGGTTAATGCATACTTCTAAACACTATATTACTATGCCTCCCAATTCACTCTAAGCGTACATGAAGGTAGACTGATTCAGCCAACACCATTTTCTATGAATCTATTCTCTGTCATTTGGAGGAATCAATATTATTTTGCTTTTGAAAAGATTCTTGTCCTTGAGAATCTTTAAGTGTTGAGATACAAACAGTTGAAGCACACAAAATAGTGAGTCCATCAATTTGCACCACAAACTGAAAGCATGAGCCAAGGAGTTAAGTATTAATTGGAAAGCCTTCTCGTAAGAGACAGAATTTAGGTCAGGTTTGACAAAAGATCATTGCAACTCATAAGCTATGTGACCTTGGGCAAGTTACCTAATCTCTCTGAACATCAAGTTCTTCATATAAAAATTCAAATATGAATATATTCTGATTAGGTTTATTATGAGGTTTAAATAAGATAATGTTCATAAAATACTTCATAAAGAGAATATAATAAAAGCATATAAATGAACGACCAATACAACCAAATTAAATAAAAATCCAAAATCCAAAATAAAACTTTAGAAAATAACAAAAGTTAAATACATAAACAATTGATGGGAGCCATTATTATGAGCATTGAACAACTTTATTTAAGTGCACAAGGTGGGTGGGAGTCTGCAGGCTGGGCAGTGTTTTGGAGATCAGTCCACAGACAGTAGGGCCCATACATTGGCTAAAGTTCAGAAGAGAGAAGAATGACAGGGAGGACAATCTGGTCAGGAAGATAACTCAGCCAGGACCTAAGAGCAAGGACCAAGGCAAAATATCAGTTCTAGGGACAGGACTGATATAGCAGGTGAGACGACAAGAAGATTGGGCAGGCCCAACACCCAAGGTCTGAAAGTCAGCTGCTGTGATTTAGTGGCAGATGGAGAGGGGTCAGGGCTGTTGCCATGCTGTTGGCCTCACACTGAATGGGCCAGGAGCTGAAGAAGAACAGCACCTCCTTGCTGGTGTGGAGATAAGGGGGCCCAGCTGAACCGAGATGATGGGGCCAGGAAGTGGGCCTGATAGGAAGACATTGCTGGCAGGAATGGCAAGAGCAGAGAGGTGTGCATCAATGAGTTAGTAGCAAGGAAGAACAAATCCATAGGCATGGTTGGAAAGGAGAATGTGTCTTAAGGTGGAGGAGTTTGGATTTTATCAAATTGGTCAAAGGAACAGTGTAGGAGTTGAACAAAGAAGAAGAGAGAGACAATGAAAAACGTGGCTTGATGAAAACTAGGTTATTGGCTGGGAGATAGATGGATTACAAGTATAGAGACAATGAACAAAAAAAACAAAGGACTGCAACTGGGGAGATCAGGGAGGTTGTGATCAGTTCTAGATACTACTGTGAAAAGTAAAGCATTTAGAACCCAGGCCAGAGTTGGAGCAGGACAGGTCTCTGAGAGTTAGTTCAAGACCCTTTCTTTGCTTGCTCAGGTACTTATTCCATTCAATTAATCTTGTGCAGAACAGAGGCTTCCAGAGAGTTCTCCTTTGGATCTACCAACAAAACAGAACTTTTGGTTTGCAGAACTAGGAAGAAAACATCATCACGAATGGAGGCTCCAGTGGCCTCTTTGTCCCTTTTAGAGTCTCTTACCTCCCAAAGAGCCCACATTCCTGCAGCTAAGGAGCAGAGACGCCTGAATGGAGTGTGAGCCCTTCAACCTCTTTCGAACAGCCAGGACTCTCTTAACTGGCATCTCCCTTTGGCAAGATGTTTGAAAATGCGGTGGGAGAGGAGAGAAAGTTTGGAAGGATGTTAATGAGAGAAAATGAGCTACCCAGAAGGGACCCTTTTCAGCAGAAGTTAGAGGGTGGAAAAGAATAATTGCAGAATATAAATATGCCTTGGAGTGTTAAGTAACAGGATTTTAGCCTCTCTCAAATCATAGGCATCTTCAGGCATCTCTGAGATGCTGTCAACACCCACTCATCACTATTTGTTTTTCCCGTGTTGTAGGGCAGTTGGAAAGTGATTTAATAATTATCTCTACTTCCTTACTAGATAGAAAAGTTTTATTGAAGCACAACATGAAATGTTAAATTCTCCATAAGGGTAACCTAATATAGTAGACAAGACAGAAAATTATGACTTGAGTTCTAATCTCACGTGGATCCTTTGTAAGTACTAGGACTATAGTTGCACATATCCCTCTGGACTTTTGTTAAATCTATAAAATCATGTTGAAAGATTCCTCATAATTTCAACATTCTATAATTTTGAAATCTACAAAACTATAGAAGCAAAAACACAATGGGTCAATACTTTCAACTTAAAAATGGGTCCATTTGCCTTGTTTTTATGAAAAAAAGTTTGGGACTCACTATAATTCAATTTTACCCATGGAATGAAAGGAATTGTGCTTATGTCTTTGTTTCTAACCTCTGGGTTATTATTTTCTTATGACTCATCAGACTAGTAAATGCACCAGAAAGATAAGATGATTTGATTTTTTTCCTATTTTGGATTTCTTGTCCTATATTCTTTTTAAAGATAGATGTATCTTGATTTGAGGTGATTACAGACTACCACCAGGAATGTTGATTGAGTCTTAAAGGCAATGAATTTCAGTCTCAAAAAGGATGGATTCTAATTATTTCCAAACTGAGTCCCCTTTATTGTAGCTACTATGACTGGAGTTCAAGTTATTGGCCTTGTTGTTACCATGGTAATGATAGCTCACATTACTCAACCCAGAAGTAGGCAATTTCACCACATACTAAGTATGTTTTGGAGGTTAAAATACTCAAAAGAAAATGTGGCCTTTGAGACTGAGCTCTGGAAGATATATCTATTTTTCCTATATAATTTTCTACTTTAAATTAAAATATATTCAATCAATTGCCATGACTTCTTTCTCTAAGCAATATAAAATAATTTATAGAAACTCAGTTTTGATTCTTACCTTTATTATAGAGAAGCTGTCTCTGTGAATTTCTTACATTCAAAAGGAAATATACTCTATTGGTTCAAGTGCTCACTACATGCAAAAACTCACATATAGTGCCTTAAGTGGATTATCTTATTTAATTCTGCAATAGACCCAGAAGATAGGTAATTTAAAAAATCATTTCCATATTACAAATAAAGGAGTTGAAGTACAGAGATTTTAGTCAACTTGTCCAAGGTCACATAACTAGTAACTGGGGGTGTTGGGATTTGAACCCAGGAACTTTGTCACCACTGACCAGAGCCCATATACTTAACCACCTATAGCAATGCCTCTGGTTAAGGTCCAGCACCTGGCTGTCAATAGCTGGGATTCACCAAGAGCTCATACATTTTGGCATCCTTTGGCCATGTGATACAGCATGGTAGTGACTTGGCAACAGAGTATATTTATTTATGGATTAATACATCTTCTGAAAAAGACAAAGAGCCTAGTAATTTGTGTTTTGTGTATGAACTATGGCTTTCCCTAATTAGAAAACTCTTATCATAAAAATTTTTCAAGACAGAAAATAGCTGGCTAGTGATCTTTATGCTATGTGTGTATGTTGCTTGAGGAGTTGGAGAACATGAAAAGAGAGAAGAGATGCTGAAGCTCTCCCCAGAGCCCAAATGCCCACCACATTTTGAGTAACCTAAATTGTTCGTCTCTTCCCCATGTATTGAGCAGAAAGACAGGAGTTGGGAATGCTCCTGCAGGCACAGTGCTGGGCTTCAGGAGGCCTAAGTCCAATATCCAGCTCTGCAATAGTTGCATACATAACCGAGGATAAGTCACTGTACCTCTTTGAGCCTCAGCAAAATGGAGGATGGAATTGGCTGGTGTATAAGTACCTTTTTATCACTAACAATCTCATTTGTGCTTTTAAATGCCCTCTTCCTTATAGTAAAGATGATGATGATGATGAATCTTGAGTGAGAATAGGATTGAAACTCTGGGCCTCTTCACCAGCTTCATTCCTGGCCTCTCTCAAAATACCTGTCTGTCTGTCTGGTCAGGCACACATATTTGCCTGTTGATGATAGTGTGGGCCTAATTGTTTCTCAGAACTTCTATGAGACTGGAGAAAACAGTTCTAGTAAGAACAGCAGTGAATTGGAAGCAAAAATTTTGTCCCAACTTGTAACTTTGGGTAAGCCTCTTCCTTCAACAAGGCTGATTCCTCCTGACTGTACAATAAGGAGTTTGATCATATGCTATCATGAGCTCTTTAGAAGGTTATCTTATGATAAACATATCTGTATTAAAAGTCCATGGAGGTACAAGAGATGTGTCTTTGTGAAATTTCTCTCTAGAAGTGTTGAAAAGGCTGGCTCTGACATCTCAGTTAACTGTCCCACTATTTGGATGTGGGGTATCAATAATCAATTACCTAAGAGACATATTTCAGAATAAGATGCATAGTTAGTCATTCCAGCCCCCTCATCTCTTATGTGTCCAATTTCTTCAGACTACTCACTTTTCTTACTTCTAACTCTTTCTGACTTGTGTTTGCCTTCTACATTGCCACCAATCCTCTTGCCTTAAATATAAATCTGATCACGTTGCTTCCATAATTAAAATTGCTCAGTGATTCACTGAGTGATTCATTGTCTATAGGGTGGGTTCAAACCTTTTAACAAGGCAGAATGGGCCCTTCACCATCCACGTTTACTTAGCTGTATCTCTTGCCATTGCTACTCTCTGTTTCACACTGAAATCGTCATCATTCTTGGAAACCATTGCTATTTATCACTTCTCTATATGTGTTACCTACACTAATTTTCCCATCTGTAAAATGAGAATGCAAATATCCACATTCTTTATGATTATAAACTTAGTAGAGATATAATAGGTTATTACTTTAACAGGTATGCTTAGAATTCCTTTTAGAGAGTGAGAGCTCTCATCGTTTAAGAAGCAGCTTATAATGGATGTGGTTAGTGTGAAGGTGAGGTTTTTGGAAACACCTTGGACGGGCTAGAGTGAAACTAGGTAGCTAAACTGCCTTACTTAAAAGGCAATCTCAAAATTAAGGGAGAATTAAGAGACATTAAAATTAAATGCAACATGTGGACTTTTGTAATTGTGAAAATTTGGAGAGCAATTGGATATTTCATGATGTTAAGAAATCACTTTATTTTTAGACGTGGTAATATTTTTTGATGTCCTTATCTTTTAGAGATACATACTATATTGGTCAGGGTTCCTGAGAAAGACAGAACCAGTAGATATATGTATGTAGATAAATAGATATGTGAAAGGGGACTTATTAGGAGAATTGGCTCATGCAATTATGGAGGCTGAGAAGTCCTGTGATAGGTCATCTGCAAGTTGGAAGCCCAGGGAAGCTGTTGGTGTTTCTCAGTCCAAGTATAAAGGCTTTTAAACCAGGAAAGTTAATGGTGTGACTCTCAATCTGAGGCTGAAGTCCTGAGAAGCTGGTAGCTGGTGCAAGTCCCAGAGTCCAAAGGCCAGAGAACCTGGAGTTCTGATGTCCAAGGGCAAGAGATAAAAGTACCCCAGCTTCAGGAGAGAGAGAGTGAATTCACCTTTCCTCTGCCTTTTTGTTGTATCTGGGCCCCTAGATACAACAAAACAACATTGGATGGTGCCCACCTACATTGAGGGCAGCTCTTGCCCACAGAGTTCACTGACTCACATGCCAATCTCCTCCAGAAACACCCTCACAGACACATCCAGAAATAATGCTTTACCAGCTGTCTAGGTATCTGTGTTAGCTAACCAGTGCTGTGTAACAAATTACCACACACTTAGAGGCTTAAAACAACACACATTGATTATCTCACAGTTTCTGTGGATCAGGTCTGAACATGCCTCAGCTGGGTTCTCTGCAAGGCTGTAATTAAAGTGTCCAACAGGGCTTGGGTCTTGTCCAAGGCTTAACTAAGGAAAGATCCACTTCCAAGCTCACGCAGTTGTTGGCAGAATTCAGTGCCTTGCAAGCTACCAGACTGAGGATCTTGGTTTCTTGCTGGCTGTCAGCTGAAGGCTGCCCTCGGTTCCTTGCCATATAGCCCTTTTAAATGGGATACTCACAACATGGCAGCTGGCTTTTTCCAATCAACAAGGGAGAGAATCTCCTAGAAGGATGGATATTACAGTCTTATGTACACACAATTGGTTAGGGGGAAGTCACACGTTCTGCCCACACTCATAAGGAGAGAACTACATAAAAGTACAAACACCAGAAAATAGGAATGGTGAGAATCACCTTACACTCTGTTCACCATACACACTGAATTTTTAATGAATGAAGTATTATTATTCCTGGGAATAATAATGTGTCTAGGATTTTCTTTAAAATGATCCAGTTATGGTAGGAAGTGAGAGACATTGATTTAAAATTTTAATCACACATTGGCCCTTGTTGAAGCTAAGTACCTGATTGATTGCACTCTTTTCTTTTGCATCTGTTTGCTAATTTTCATAATAAAATGCAAGGCAATATCAAATACATTATTTGGGAGAAGGAACTCAGAAACAGGAGGAGTTACAAGGAATATGAGCACCCTAAGAACCCTTGGAGATATTGAGAAGGACCCCAAGTTTCCTAATGTACATAAGAGGGACATTCAAGCCCATTTTTACTTAAATGTTAAAAGACAAGATGACTTCAAAAAGCTGGAGAACTTAGGGACAGTCAGGGGCTGATATTTAGGTTATACAAGGCTTAGAAGAACCACCTGGTATATGATAGGTGTTAATAGTGGGTCACTCTTGTTACTTCCTACAGGGTGCTATTGGAGGTATAGAAATAAGCCCACATGGGTCTTGTTCTTCTTGAAGACTCTGTCCTTGCTCTTTCTTTCTCTCTCTGCCAGCCTCCATATCATATATTATTTTCATGCCATCTGTAGGATCCACATGGCACTAAATCTATTGTAAAGACTTGGTATAATTGAGTCCATGTAAATATACCAATATAACAGAGGAAGTGCTTCCACTGCCCCATAAGTGACATTCAATTGTGCCCTCTTGATCTCTGACCTTCTCACTAAGATGTCAAGTACCAGAGATGAAGGTTAGTTGATCAACTAGTGATCAACTCTGGCCCTCCATGCTGCCCTCTCAGTCTCTGGAAGAACAACAGATGGGATCCAGATGCCCATGTTAGTCCACAGTGCTTTAATTAGTGGTACAGTCCTACCAGCAGAGGAGGAAATTTTATAGATATTCCTTAGAAGGCCAGTGTTAGGGGAGGGAGGAAAAGGAATGAAGCTTTGCCTCATCACAGAAATCCCTCTCAAATTAGCAAGAACACAAACATGGGTAATTAGAGGAAATGCATACTGGAGTGCTTGTTGTTATTCCCGTGGCCGCCTGTTAACTTGCGGCACTTATCTCATTAGCAGACGGTGAGAGAATACTCTGTCCCAGGGTCTTGCACATCCTGGAATTGATGTGCTTTCAGAAATGAACTGGGTGCCGAGAAACTGATCCAAACAGGAAGGAATCAGATGCATTCCGAATCAGAATCTCTGATGTGTTCCCATGTGGCTTCATTACTTAAGGTAACCAGAGAGTGAGCGGGTGGGAAACAAGGAGGCGGGTCCTCATTTTAAGAAAAAATATCATCAAGAACTCAAGGACTCTGGAAGTGAGTCAAATCCCATTGAAATCCCTAATTTGCATATTCAGATTAATCACATGTGAAAAAAATGGAACAGCAAATAGTCCACAATGACCTAGAAAGAATTATTTAATGATTTACTGTCTGCAAACTAAATGTTTAACTTGTGGATGGGAGGGAATTTGATAGAGATTTCACAGTATCCCCGATGGTATTCTTTTTTTTTTTTGAGACGGAGTCTGGCTCTGTCGCCCAGGCTGGAGTGCAGTGGCGCAATCTCGGCTCACTGCAAGCTCCGCCTCCCGGGTTCACGCCATTCTCCTGCCTCAGCCTCCAGAGTAGCTGGGACTACAGGCGCTCTCCACAACGCCCTGTTAAGTTTTTGTATTTTTTTTTAGTAGAGACGGGGTTTCACCGTGTTAGCCAGGATGGTCTCGATCTCCTGACCTTGTGATGCCGCCCCCCTCCGCCTCCAGAAGTGCTGGGATTACAGGCGTGAGCCACCGCTCCCAGCCTTTCCTATTGTCTTCTTATCCCTCATCACACACACACACACACACACACACACACACACACACACACTCTTTACTTTTTTCCCAGCTTCTCAGTGACTTCTTTGAATTGAGAAATTATGTATTTCTCTATTACTAAACAATCTATTAATTTCTAACTACTCATTTATTTCCACAAAGATGGATAGAGAGCTTGATACTGTGCAAGTTACTCTGACAGGGGTTGGAAAACAAAGATGAATGAGACATTGACTCTGATTTTTAACAAGCTCATGGTCTAGGCAGAACTTAGAATTTACCATTTTTGTTTGTTTGTTTTTGAAGGTTTCAAATTTATTTCTTCAATAATGCCATATCTTAAGGGTATACAGTGCTTTCACTTGGCATTGATTATGAGGTATTTTTTTAAACAATTCAATACTATACCAGCTGGGATGATTACTGATCTCTCCATTTCTTTAGGGTGACTCTGCCAACAGGGGACAGGTTCCCTTTTATTCTGATTTGTGTTGCTACGTATGTCCATACAGTAATACAGACAGTGTCTCCACTAGCTAATACAGCATTACCGTCTTTGTCATGAAAATCAGATGTACGTTTCTGGTGGCTCTGCCTTGCCATTGTTTGCCAAATGCTTGGAACATGGAGACGACTTAATGAATTTTTGACCAAGGGAAACATCGTGAAGGTGAAGATAGAACTGAGGAAATGCAGCTGCTGCTTTGGTGCAAATTCACTTCAGGTACCTTTGAAGAGTGCTGAAACACAAAAGCCACTCACACTACTTTTTTTTTTTTTTCCCTGGTACTGAGTCTTCCTCTGTTGCCCAGGCTGGAGTGCAGTGGCATGATCTCAGCTCACTGCCATCTCCACCCCCCAGGTTCAAGCGATTCTCCTGCCTCAGCCTCCCAAGTAGCTGGGATTACAGGCACCCACCACCATGCCCACCTAATTTTTTGTATTTTTAGTAGAGACAGTGTTTCACCATGTTGGCCAGGGTGGTTTAGAACTCCTGACCTCAAGTGATCCGTCTGCCTTGGCCTCTCAAACTGCTGGGATTACAGGTGTGAGCCACTGCACCCTGCCTTCAAACTTTACTTTTAAGGATAAAATAACATGCACCACCAAAATAATATTTGTTACTTATTGTGTGCCTACAGTAGATAAGGAACTCACATTTGTCTCACTTAACCCCAGATAGTCCTACAAAGTATTGATAAAATGATAAATGATTCCCATTTTACACATGAGGAAACAGTTATTGGTAGATTTGGGCAACAGTTCTAAGAACAATCGCTCTAATATAGTAAGTGCTTACATCTTAGTTGAAGGACATGCATGGGTAAGTCACCCAGCAAGTGAGCGAAGACTCTGAACTTGAATCCGGTTCTACCTTCCCGTGCTTGTTTTATTACCTGCCATTTTTTCTTACTCCATCATCTGAATGCTCAGGATAGATGAGGACTTAAACAAAAAGAGGAAAATGTCCCTAAAATTTTGGGCCATCCTATAGAAACATGTGAGCACTCATGACCAGCAGAGTCACCATACAGCCAATTGAGGTGACACTCTGAGCAGTGACTTAGTGGGATTCTTTTGCTGTAGGTTAACTAGAGTCTGAGGGGCATACAGCTGTGGAAAATATGATTTAGTTAATTTGTAGTAAAATAGAACAGAATAGAAATATGCTGTCAGTCTATAAACACCTTCTCCGACTCCCTTAGCAAAGGGATTCCCTTCTTCCATACCCACCCCTCATATTACCCTTTAGTGATAAGTGTTTTCTTTTTGATTGCCTGATAATTGAAAGCAGTTTACATGTTTGGATAAATGTAAATATGTGGGAGCAGAGAGACAGCTACAGTATGCCCTGTTCAGGGACTCTCACATTCTATAAAGTTCCTGGGCCTGAACCAGAGAGACTCATAATTCAGCCTCCACAGAAACCCTGCTCTGTGGTCAAGCAGCTCAGAACAATAAGCAGATGAAGCCAATGGAAGTCAAGATTATTTGTTGAGGGAGTCTAGGCTTTTCAGAGGCTTAGGTTTTAGCACCAAGCAGAACGTAAAGAGAAGAAAACTACAGAACGTGAGAGGTCTGTTTTGGCCCTACCTATTTGTTTTCTTTTCCATTTTGGCTGTTGTTGGGCCCCTTAAGAGGTACCATTTTGGTTCCTTTTGGGTCTTGCTCTTTGCTGATGATTAGCAATGATATAAGGTGAAAGTTGGTAAGACTTAGGTCTCCCAGAGGTTTGGCATAGAAAAACTGAGAACAAAAGGCTTTGAGACCCAAAGAGTAAAACTCCAATAATGAACTAATAAGCATTAGGATAGATTTTTGGAACAAAGGATTTACCCAGCACTTCTTTAAGTCACACCACGAAATTGTCTGTTTGATTACAAAATCACCTTTCTCATAACTAATATTTTAAGCCCAGAGAAAGAGAGGCATGGATTAAGCAATGAACTCAGAGTCAAGACACCTACGTCTTTTCCAGACTCTGCTTCTAACTAGCCGTGTGTCTTAGGTGCTGTGAAACCTTAATTTTCTACTTTGTTAAGTGAGTATATTTGACTACATGCTCTAAAATGATCACATTCTCAAATGTTTGTTGTCAGAAGCAACTAATGGAAATGGAGGGTGTCTGGCTCTATCTTAAATTGTAACTGTGACAATTTGAAACCATCTCTTTTTAACATGCCTCAGTTTTCTCATCTGGAAAGTATGTCTTTTTAAAAATTCCTTCTTTCTATCCCAGGACTCTTAGTGGTGGACCTGTGTAGGGGAAGGCCCATAAGTCATCCTGACTTGGCTGACAGTTCTGTTAACAAGCAATCATACAGGTCTGGCAGTCCTTGCCACTCCTAGGTGCTCTACGTAAAAGGGTAAAGAGTTCTTGCCTGCAGTTCTGGAAGAACTGCCATTTCCCTAACCACACAGGAACATTTAATAGGAATCTAAGTGTTCTATTTGATAAAGATCAATTCAATTCCAGATGATTTTGACTACATAAGACTCCTCCCTATTGCATTAACAACAGCGTGTTCTGCCCTAGAAATCCTTTAATATCTACCTGAGACCATCAATTTTCAAATACGAGCTTGGATCAGAGCTCTGGCAGGGCAAATAGGAGAGACATGGTTTTGCATAAACAGGAGCTTATATTTGGGAAGAATACATTAACCTTTCCCAATGCAAATGATAAATGCTTTCCACAATCTTGTGACAGCCTGAGCCCTTAAAGGGGCAAGGGACAGTAATTGCCCCCCAAAGTATGCTATGTGCTCTGCAAGATGACCTTAAGGCTAAAAAGGAAGGTTTCCATAATGCCATGTCACTGGGCCAATTTCATTTCTCCTTTTCATTAATGAAGAGTTTATCAGTTCACCAGCCTCAATAAGTCTTTCAGGAATTTTTTTTGAATTCAAAGACGGGGATTGTGCAAGACCTGCTTCTGGAGGGATTGTAAGAGAGCACCTAAATATGCTTATTAAGAAATAAAGAGGACACACTTCTTCTACAAAACTGCTAATAAAATAATTTCATGTAAATATGTATTTTTAAAAAATTAGCTCTTGATATATTCTGTTATATTATTATTAAGATCCAAATAACCTGATGAACATAATTCTCAAATTCTGATGCAGTTAACTATTCCCTGTCAGCAGTAAGTGGATGATGCATACACTCACTTCCCCATTCTAAAAGGTTCATGTTATTAACTTTTCCTTTATAGACCTTTCCTCTTGACTCAGGGCAATGAAAAGTGAAGGACTTTTGTGGCATCTGACTACCAGGGTGATCTCCTTCATTTCAGAGCAGAGGGTGGTATGTAAGGGTGCTGGTATGTGTTCATTTTGGATGAGGGAGAGTTTCTAATTACTCACTTTTGAGTGTAAAAAATACAGATCAGAAATGGGTGACAACCATATTCAGACCATCAATGAATTCATATTAATGGAAGCACTAGGCTCAGGGAAGTTTCTCTTATCATATGTGACTACAGATTAGACCAGTGGCTCTCAAAGTGTGGTCGCCAGACCAGACCAGCAGCATCAGCATTACCTAGGAACTTATTAAAAATGCAAACTCTCTGTCCCCACCTAGTGAGTCAGAAACTCTGTTGGTGGGGCCAACAATCTGTAGCTTAACAGGCCCTCCAAGTAATCCTGATGCATGCTAAAGCTTGAATTCTTACTCTTTTTGCTCTTCTGGTTTTTTACATCTATCTCGCTGTGCTCACTCCTTCTCATCACAGTGGCTCATGCTACACAGCCAGGGTCAGTGGAAATCAGGAGTATTGGACTTCAGCCCTAGTTCCTTCTCTAACTAGCTCTAAATCTTTGAGAGAGATTATGCAAACTTCAGTTTCCTTAGCACAAAAAATAATATCATGATAACATCTGTTCTACTGACCTTATAGACTCATATAAGATAAGTATCAAATAAGACACATGAAAGCATTTTAAACTGAAAGGGGTGAGACAATATATGGTAAGAATGATGTTAGTCATGGTTATTATGTCTACATTCTTCTTACACAAAGACTCAGATAAACCCTTCATAGGAAATCAGTCTACATGTATTATGCAGCGTATATTAATATTATTTAAAAGACAGTGCTAAAAACTAGGGAGTCTTGAGATAAAGAAGAGATATGACTCTTGCCTTAGCAGAATTTCAAAACTAGTTGGTGGGAGGCATTATAAGCACATACCATGTATCTTCAAAAGACCCACAACAACACATAATTATTGGGCAGATGGCATGTAGAATCAGGTGTGATTCATTCATTCCAACATTGCAGCCTTCTTTGGGTCATAGACCCACCCTTTGAGAATCTGATTTTTAGAATTGTTTAGCACAATAATTCTAGGGATCCTTTACCTAGAAAAGTGCACCTATGCATTACGACTCAAAATATGTGTAAAAATACAATTTTTAGATATTGATAGACTCTCTTGAAATGTACTTACAGACTTCTAGATTAAGAACCCCCCTGGTTTTGAAGCAGATAAGAGACAATGATTAGCAAAAAGAAGGAAATTTGGTTTTCCCTGCAAGCTCTTTGAGAATCCTGTGGTTGGTAGTCTCTGGGCTTCTCTTGTGACTCACTTTAACCAACAATAATGGTGGAGTTAATATGGTGCCTGTTCAGGACCGAAGCCATAATAAGGTGCGGAAACTGTGCTTTTGTGGTTTTGGGAGCCCTAAGCTGCCATATAAGAAGCCTACCTTGCTAGAGAGAACATCTAGAGAGGCCAAGTTAAGAGAGAAAGAGAGAGACTCAGTCCTACCAACATCCCAGATGAACCCAGCCCTGCCAAGGCATGTGAATGAGCCATCTTAAGTGTTCCCACCAGTGACATCCCCAGATAACTATAGCCCCGGCAGACTCCATGTGGAGAAGAAATGTCCAGCTGGACACCCAGTCAATTCATAAAATCATGAGAGATAGTAAAAACTATTCTTGTGTTAAGTAAGCCACTAAGTTTTGGGTGTGATTTGTTATGCAGCAGTAGATGTCAGAAACAAATGGCTAGAACAAAAATAAGAAATTGGGAATTAAATGAATTATGTTCCGAAAATAATGTGAAGATTAATGGGCCTAGAAGAGTCAACACAGAAATTTATGTGAGAAGTAGGATAGTAGAAATGAGGCATGCCAAGTTCATCCTAGGCTTTAAGAGTTACAGGAAATTACTGTGTTCTCAGGCATCTCTTGTATCTGGAAGCAGGATGTACGTCACTTTCTAATAGGCTTATCTTTTGGGTGAGGTGGAGTAAAGGGTATTAAGGGAGATGCAAAAACAATCACAGTCTACACTGATTCATATGTGAAACATGGAACATGGACCCAGGCTTGCTCTAGCCTAGGGAGAGCTTTGCTTTATGAGCACTGGGGAGGCAGGAAGCATCTGATACTTCTTTGGGTTCCCTATTGGTTCTCACTTGTTTATTCCTATAATTATCAGAAAAAGACCTTGCTTCTAGCTTTTAGAAAATTGGAGAAACATTCCTCTTTGGAGTAATTCACAAAGACATATTGATTGCCCCTGTTGGAGGCCTTGAAAGAGGAGACAGGAAAGGCAAAGACTAGAGATCTATTCTTTCATTTGGAATGCAACTATCATCAGCTACTTTCACAGGACAATGGAGCACTCCCAAAACTGGCACTCAAATTGGCCAATCTGAGCACATTACCAGGGCCAGCAATACGTGAAAATTTGAAATTGGAAAAGGGACAGTGCTTGGGATGGCATAAAACTAGGGACAAAGTCAGAAATTCTTGGATGCCACTTCTAACATCCTGCCCCAACCACAGCTACTGAGAGCCTACGTGGAGTAATGGCAGAAGTCTTACTCTCAGAGACACTGGAGTTTTGTTCTGGTGCTATTATTAATCTTCAACAAGACATTAGCAAGTCACTTCTCTTCTCCAGGCTTCAGTCATCTTATTTGTAAAAGCATTAGACCACACTAATGCTTCTCAAACTTCAATGTGCAAACAAATCACCTAGGCATCTTGTTAAAGTGTAGATTCTGATATATCAGGTCTAGGGCAGGGTCTGAAATTCTGCATCACTGGCAAGCTTCTAGATTATGCCAGTGCTGCTGATGAGTGGATCATACTTTGAGTAGCAAGGGACCAACCAGCAGATTCCCTTAGGCCATCTTTCAGGTTCGTGATTCTGATTCCATTCTTTGACTCTCGAAATCATGAACACTCCATTTCCCTACTACCTCCTCTAAAACACAAACAATTCACCAAGTAAAGATGCTTATGAAGTTTCCAATGTTTGTCAGATGTTTGTCAAGCTTAAAAAACCAAGCTCTATACACTGACCACATGCAAATGTGTAGCTCTTACCCTGACCTACATGGGCCCTGAGATGTGTGTCTTGTGAGAGAGGTAACATTTGGATTCTTTCCCAGGCAGCCAAACCATACCATGCAAAAAGAATTTGAATCCGGAAAAACAATGAAAAACTTTTCCTTTAGCAAATCAGCTCAGTAGAGCAGCACCCAACACTGCAAGTTATCCTCCTAGCAGTTAGCATGCAAATGACTTTTGACACCCATTTGCTAATGTCAGCTTAATGCAGACATATGGGAGGATATTGAAGTAGAAAGCTACTGCCCTTTTAGATGACAGCAATTATTATTACATTTCCAGGAACTCCTTTCTGTGTTCCCATAGCAACTCAGATCAATTTAGCTTTACTGATACACTGAACAGGTTTAGTTTTGGAGAGGGAGTAGTAAGGCCATCCTCAAGTAGAAATAAGTAGTTGGCCGCACAATCTGTCATTTCACCCCCACTTTCACCCTACTCACCTTCTATGAAATTCCCTCTTTATGGGAGTTGCAATGCTGCTTTTTAGTTCAGGCCAGACATATTTTAGTCTTATAAAAATATACATTTTTTATTCCAGAACCTTGCCGCCATTTCACCATCACTTTGGAAAGCTGCTAAGTTGTGTTAGTATAGACAGAATACAGCTGTTTCTTCATTATCCTGTCACTTATTGAGCATGCATATTTTCTATTTCATTTATTTGGAGCTTGAAGGATTTTCTTACCTGTGAGAGTTCCCGTTCCCAGTGTATATGCTCCTGTGAAGAGATTTATCGCATTACAGGTAGCTCTAGGCTGGAAGTCAGGATATTGTGGTCTCACTTGGGTTTTGTAACTGAGGAATGGTGATACCTTTCTGGAATCACTTCCTTCTTCTCGGCCTCCTGCAAAATGGAAAGATAAGAATAGGTCTTGCTAGAGTATCTCCTTTCTGCTAGTAATATCTCTTGACTGTAAAACAGCAAATATTAGCATTTGGGATGGTGAGGTCAAGGTATGCATTCTCACGGATGAAGAAATATAGAAAAAGATTCTGTACCATCCCCTCTGTCTTTCTCCATCTTTACCTTGCCCCTCTTTCTCTAACAAGAATTTCCTTGTACATTCCCAATTACACAGCAAAATTTCCATGTCTACTGACAGAAGCAGCTTAGCTTGGAAGGGAATGTATGGGGAAGAGGGGGTTACTGAAAGCATATAGACCCCATACTGAACTGCCCTGTAGCATTTAGATGTTTGGAAAATCAGTTACTCAAATGTAGATTGGAGATATTGAATGGTGTGAGTATGGGTATAGACCCCATCATGTGGGCTTCTTTGATCACTCATAGAACACCAGTTTTCCTGTCTGTTTTATTCCTGGCTCAGCCTAAACATAGGAGTAGCTATTTAACCTTTTTTTCCCCCAAATCTTAAATGGGTTTGTGCATCCTCTGGAAACCCAATTTTACTATTACCCTGTACTTGGCATCCATAATTTAAAACTGACATATAAGTTAGGCATCTCTTAATAAGGAACTCAGGCAGATTGAAAATCAAAATGATCTATTCCATTACAAATTTAGGCAGTATAATAACAGGATTCATCATTATCTCCTATATGCACATTTTTTTTCTGTTTTTATGTGTATCACTAGGCATAGCACAGTGAATAACCACCCCCCGACTTCCCTGCAGCACCCCTCATTAGTGTGAGGGAGTCCTGGGGGGTCTATGGCAACATATTTTATTTTCTCATTTGATCCTCACTTCAGCCTTTCAAAGCTGTGTTCTTTTCTTCAGCCTCAAGGGAATTCAGGGTACTCAAAAAACTAGGTCACAAATTGCATCCATCTCTTAGAAGAAAGGAGTGAAATGGCATTGTTGTTCTCTCTGCTCCTCTTATCCAGAGATAACAGTGAATATGTGCTGCTTCAGAGGAATAATTATGAATGTGTGAAAATCTACTGTGATTCAATAACAGTGCACATTAGTCAAAAACCCTTTAGAGGAGCTGAAGCTTATAGTCTACCTAAAGCCAAAAACCTCTAGACCTGGAGACTGAATGGATAATGAAATTTAATCACAGTCATCCTGTGAGTCAGAGGTGAATAAGCTTGCAGCCCTGGGAGTGATCCAGGTGCTTATGGCCTTGTCTCAGGCAAAGAGATCTCTTCAGTAGCTTTGCGGTGAGAAGGGCTTCTCCAGCTCCTCTCCCTCTCATGAATTTTTACCTACACCAGCACCATTCTCATCCCATGAAAATGAGATTCCAAGGAGCTCCTCCTCATATTGCAAATTAAGCACCTGGTAACCCTTGATATTTTGGATATATCTCAGTTCCCTGGCCCATATGTGGAGTCCCGGTTTAAGAAAAGTTTGCTATTTTGGAGAACTTCTTTGACTAATGAGGGTGAAGAAGGAAAAGGAGGGCAAAAATGTCTTACCTGCCTGGCCTTTCTCCCTGGCCCTTTCTGGCCTTGAACAACAGATCTGCTACACAGGCTTCTGAGCACAGAACCCACTCATCGTCCCCCGCCACAGCTCTCAGTTACAGCCATACAGCCATCTTCATGACTAGCTCTGGACAACTATGTTCCTGTTTCTGAATGCCTTAAAGGGACCCTAGGAGAAGTTCAAGCAAGGTGGGGCACCCATGCATGGTGGCAAGATGTGTGGGTACTCTGAACTATGCTATCTGAAAAGCCAGGTTGCTGTTTGCTAGTAGGCAGCACAGGGTAGTGGACTCAGCAGAGCACACAGCTCTGACAGTAGGCTTTGGAGAGTCAGGTAGAGAAGTGCATCATGACAAAATAGCCACCAGTTATACCTGTGTGTGTATGTGACTTATCCAAGATCACTAAGTAGTGGCTGTGTTTATTCTAGTTAGAAAACCTCCTGAACTCACTACCCTATGAGATTTCCATTAGAACTTTAATTGCAATTGGCTTAGAGCATTCTAAAGCTGTTTTCAAAGCAAGACTTTGAAATCCCTTTGTCAGACCCAGTTCCTCCACCCCTAGACTGGATTCCCCAGGTGACACTAATGAGGAGTGAGGTAAAGGAAGGTGTCATTACAAGTTTCCCACCTCCAGGGGATGCTCTATCTTGGGAAAAGACCTGCAGAACCCTCTGAGGCACCTGGTGGATTTTAGATCAGGGACACTGCTGCCCCCCACATGCATCCCATGAAAGTAGATAAAACGATTGATCTCAGTATCCTTTCCCATCCCCGGGGCATTGGGTCAAGGTTGTTTAAAGATCATGTAGTTTCCAAGTAGTTTAGAATTCCTGCTTATCTCTCCCCATTTCATCACTCAGCTTTAGAATGCTCTTCATTCAGCTTTAGAATGCTCTAAGCCAATTGCAATTAAAGTTCTAATGGAAATCTCATAAGGTAGTGAGTTCAGGAGGTTTTCTAACTAGAATAAACACAGCCACTACTTAGTGATCTTGGATAAGTCACGTACTTTTTTTGCAGCGATCTATATACAATGTAAAGCCTGCAGGATTAAAACAGAAATAAAATCCTTAACACTTCTAATATCCTACGAGTGTAAATGATCATTCCCATGCAACCCCCTACAAACCCTCATCACCACCCCAAATTCAGCTCATCAGAAAGAATTAGCACATACTTAGTATTTATTCCTCCTGTTTTTTTCTCTTGAAGAATTGTGAAGTTATAGAACTTGAGAGTTGAAATGGGTCCCAGGAAGAAAATGGCAGTAGCTGTGCAGTGGATGTCTCCCTCGCTGTGTGAAGAAAATGTGTATCTCTAGATCAAAGAGGCAAGAGCCGGTCATCATTGCCAGTTTTCAGATCAGGAACTGGAGGACTTTAGAAGAAAGCACAGGTGGCTTCGTACCCCTAGGACAGGTTATGGCATTTTCCTCTGTCAACCACAGTCTCTTGTTGAGCTATTCCCCTAAACAGTGATTCCTTCTCCCCAACCTATATTCTCTTCTTTGCCCTGCTCCATCTAAAATCTGCTCTCAGGCCCTTCCCTGCACAAATTCTTCATTCCAACTAAAGTATATGCATTAAAATTTTACTCTATACCGAAGGCTTTGGAATTTAACCTCATTTCATGCCTAGGGAACACATTATAGGGGCAGATCCATATTTGAGCATAGGCTTCTCCACGGAAATCCTCCCCGCTCCAGCCACATCCTCCCCACTCCAGTCTTGCTGTGGATAGCACAGACAAACCATGTGTCCAATGTGGGATCCAAGTGAAAAGACAAAAGGACTCGATGCCACCTTTTTGGACCCATTCTCTTAAGCTGAGGGGACATTTCTGGACTTCTGTTAAGTGTTATTTCTTTGGCACCTTCCACACTGAGAGTAAAGATGCTGACTTCAAGGTTCTACATTTTACAAAAAGCTAGAGGTGTTCTTTTTAATCTCACTAAATGTGTATTTGAAAAGCCTCAAGAATTCACGTTTCTAAAGAGACACATTGCCCTCGTCCTGTCTCCTGTCCTGTGAGGTTTTACGTCAGCCCACCTTTATTGTCTTTGTGTGTCATCTCTCAGTGGGCTCTCTGGAGCCAAGATGAGGACACTCTTTTCAAGCACTTACCAAGCCTCCCTTCAAGCAATGGCATCCGTGGAAATTCTGTGAGAAAAAGAAGAAGGGTGACTTCTGGAGAGAACTAAGTGCAGTTCATGGCATTCGATGCTCATTATGAAAAGCCATCACAAGGTGCAGCACCCTGATTTTTTCAGTGTACCCCAAAGTATTAGGCTTTTCTTTCACTGTTCTCACAGTGTTTGTCATAGTTTATTGTCATAAACTTTACAGCCATGAGCACTGGCATTATTCAGGGAGTTTTTCAACATTTTCCCTAATCTCATGACCATGGCTTCCAGTATTCTTATCCATTAATCACTGTGACTCCTTCACCATACCCGCTTATCTTATTTCAAGAGGGCAACGTAAAACACATATCCAACCTCAGATGTTCATTTATGTTAATACTTAATGGCCATTCCCCTTAAAAAATCCAGAAGATATCATTCCAGCCCCCAAGGAACTCATACTCAGTAGGGGGAGGCTGACTAACATTTAAAAAATCCAGGCTGTGCGCAGTGGCTAACACCTGTAATCCTAGCACTTTGGGAGGCCAAGGCGGGAGGATTGCCTGAGCTCAGAAGTTTGAGATCAGTCTGGGAAACATGGTGAAACCCCATCTCTACTACAAAAAAAAAAAAAAAATTAGCCAGGTGTGGCGGCATGTGCCTGTAGTCCCAGCTACTCGGGAGGCTGAGGCAGGAGAATTCCTTGAACCCGGGAGGCGGAGGTTGCAGTGAACCAAGATTGAGTCGTCACTACACTCCAGCCTGGGTGATGGAGCGAGACTCCATCTCTTAAAAACAAAAACAAAACAAAACAAAAAAAACTGAAGTAATGTGGTGAGTGGAAATGGAGGCAGATACTCTGTTATGCGAAGGCTAGAGGACAAATTAGTTAACTTCATGTGTGCAAATGTGGAGAGGTTCAAGAAGGAGAGTGGGGGGAGGCAAAGCAGGCAGAAATGGGAGTTAGAGAAAGCAGACAGGAGAGGTGGCAGTGGGAATTGAATTTTGAAGGTTAAACAAAAACTTGTTGAAGAATACTCCAGCTAGATCTCTGTAGCTGGAGAGATACTGGTACTGCAAACAAGAGGTACGGGTACTGCAAACAAGTTGAAACAGCATTGCAGACCTTCAGGAAACCACAAAAGGCCCAGCAGAGCTGGAGGGGGCTGTTTGGTGTGAGATAGAGTAGGGCGACAGGCGATCACCTGCCCCATGTGCGTGCTGTGGCGAGAAGACTGGAATCTCTATGAGGTATTAGGGGTCTCATTAAGCAGGTGAGCGAGAGATTTAGAAAGAAGAGTGGTGCTGACACACTTTAATGCTGTAACAAGGTTCCCCCAAATCAAGGGTTCTCAAAGGGTAGGCACTGGACCAGAGGCATTAGCATCATCTAGGACTTCTAGATATACCACCTCACAGCAGACTTGCTGAATCAGAAACGCCTGTGCTGGCACCCTTCAGGTGACTTCAGTGCATGTTCAGATTTGAGAGGCATTGGTCTAAATCAGTCAGCTCTTTGAAAAAGTTTAGTTGGGAAAGGCAAATAAGCAAGGCATTGGAGAGGTTAAATAGAACAAAGACCTCATTCTATTTGCTCAATTTCGGACCGAGTTACAGAATTCTGCCAGTAAGTGCTTTAAGAATAAAGCAAGAAGGCTTTATGAAGAAATGTTATTTGAATGATGGGTGCAATTTAGAAAGACAAAGTAGACAGGGAATATTTAGTAGATAAGCCACAGGCCAATAGATAAGTAGATATTCAACAAATAAATAAATCAACACGTTTAACAAAAGTTGATGGAACCCCTATCTCGAGCAACCCTCTATCTCAGGTGCAAGAGAAGCATAGAATAAGACATGCCTTCAAGGAAATAAACCCATGAACAATTACTGAGACTCCTATAATTCTCTCTTGTGATTATTTATCCAGATGCAATGGAAATTTTATGGCTATTGCCTTCATTATTCCTGGGGATAAAATAGAATTAATTTAGACCATGGAATCTTCGACTGCCTGTTCTTTCACCCAGGAGTTGTGGGGGGAGATGCGGGGTGGCAATGGAGGAGGCCCAAGCCATTCTCCATGTGAGAGTCCTTGCACGTGTGTGTTGCTGTTTAGCAGCAGCTGCTGCAAAGAAAATAATTATTTTCTTGAACTGGAAACCTATTTCCTCCAGGGATTAATCATGACAAAAGTAATCTAAATCTCATTAAGACTACTTAATGATCAATCTTTCCCTCTGTTTTCCCTGACTATAGGGAAGTGAATTGCCCCAATCCTTCTCTATCACCCCCTGCAGCCGTGCCAATGCCTTACCTCTGTTATATTCAGCCATAGGGGAAGCTTATTCTCATAGAATCAGGGGTTGGCATGCAGTCACTAGCTATTCTTGGTGAGACTAGTGAAGATGAGTGAAGGAAAATGTTGCATAGGTGAAATCTCATAGGCACAAATAGGTGTTTGTGAGAGTAACAATAAAAGAAAGTCATTCCCATACTCTAGTAGATGACTCATTTTCTCCTCATTTTTTTTTTCAAGGCGTTCTCTACAACGGTTAACCTAGTACCAAAAATCCTTCTCTTTTTTCTTGGACAAATCCTGTTCAAGTTAGCATGGCATTTACTATGTCCAAGACATTGTCCAGATGCTGTGGAAAATACAAACTCTAAGTAAACAAAACAGAACCTTGTTCCTAAGAAGCTTACCATACATTAAATGTAGGGGCTTATAAACAGACTAACCATAAACTGAGGCCAAATGAAATAATTAGTAAACATAAGTATAAAGGAATATGATTAGAGAAAAAGAAAGAAATGCCTTCTAATGCTGGGAAAATCTGAAGAAGACTTCCTGGAGGAGGTAGCATTTGAGTTGGCTTTGAAGAGATAGAGAAAATTTAAATGGGGTATAAGAAAGGAGAAAGGCATTCCAATTGGAGAGAATATGGAAAAGTCACAAAATCATGCAAATCTATGTATGTATAGTTAAAGTGTAGTAGTGTGACAAGATAACATAGTAGGAGGAAGTATAAAGAGAGAGATGAGGCATGGGATAGCAGTTGGGTTTTGATTGAGGAAGATCTGAAATACAATGGGTTTGTACTAAACTGGGAACAAGAGAGAGTCTTTTTCTTACTATTTGCTCCTGAGAATGTAAATTATGTTTTATGTTTTTGAATTGAAATGAAGAATTTGGGCTTTAGTACAGTACTCTTTGGTCCTATAAAATTCCATTTAGTCTATGGACCTCCTTCCAGCCCAAACATCCCAGTTTCTCTCCGTAATAAAAGGTATCTGATCTCCCCCTCAAAGAGCTTAGGGGAAAAACAGCTTAGGAATGGGGGCTTCTGTATCATTTTCCTATGCCTCTTACTACAGGAAAAATACTTCTTTTTGCTTCCTAATTCACTTCAGAGAAACAAACTGGTCTCCAGCTGTTGCAAAACAAGAATGTGATTCTTAGAAATGCAACCATTATAACAAAATTTTATTATGTGGCATTTGAGCAGTATCTGACCTTCCTTCTCATTTCTGTGAGCTGAGTCTCCAACCTTAGGGATTCATAGTCTCCATGTGACACTCCTTCCATGTGTACGAGGTCTGGTTGCTAAGCCACAGAGACAGCACAACCTAATGCTGTTTTCGAAAGATCAATTATTGTTTATCCACTCTTGTATCTGTGTCCTTCTAAAATATAATACAAACAGATCCTTCTCTACCGGGATCTGTATGAGGGACAATCTGTCCCTGCTGACACACCCAGAGTAACATTAAAGTTGAGAGCAACTTTACATGGCAGAGTCAAGAGTCTTTTGAACTTACTAGAGAATGTACATTGCGTGTGGACCCCAATCTATATAAATTTGAGGGAAGCCCATGAGACAGTGTGGTTGTAATCAAATATGAATGGAGGTAGAAATCCTTAAAGGTGTTAAGATCAGAAAATACATGATGTCCTATTTTTTAAAAATATATATCATTACTTGGTGGTGGTGGTGGTGGTGGAGGTGTGTGTGCGCCAATGAATGGTGGTATAGTAAACAGACATAGAAAATTCTATTTTAGGAATGAGATCATGTCCTTTGCAGGGACATGGATGGAGCTGGAGGCCATTATCCTTAGCAAATTAACACAGGAAAAGAAAACCAAATACCACATGTTCTCACTTATAAATGGGAGCTAAATAATGAGAACACATGGACACATAGAGGGGAATAACACACACTAGGGTCTTTCAGAGGGTAGAAGGTGGGAGGAGGGAAAGGATCAGGAAACATAACTAATGGGAACTCGGCTTAATACATGGGTGATGAAATTAATCTGTACAACAAACCCCCATGACATAAGTTTACCTATGTATCAAGCCTGCACTTATACCTCTGAACTTAAAAGTTAAAAAAAAAGTGAAAAAAATCTATTTTAGGAGGTTTTTCAAACAGTGGGTCTCAAACTTGTCTGAACATTAAAATCATCTGAGGAACTTTAATAAAGCCCTATGCCCAACCATATACTGAGAATGCCAAGTGAACACTGGTGCAGCCACTTCTGAAAAAAAGTTTGGCAATATCTACTAAAGCTGTCCTTGTGTGTCTCTGATAACTCAGCAATATCATTCCTAGGCATACACTCAAAAGAAATGCAAACATCTGTTTGCCAAAAGACACATACTGGAATGTTCATAGCAGCACTGTTATATAGGTCAAAACTAAGCCTAATCAAATGCCCATTGCTGTAATATTAAACAGTAATGAGAATGAACTAAAACTGTATACATGAATATGGATGACTCTTAAAAACATAATGTTGAGTGAAAGAAGCCAGACACAAAAAAATGCATATTCTCTGATATTTAAGTAAAAAATTTAAAAGGTATAACTAACCAATGCTATTGGATGTCAGGATTGTGATTATCCTTGGAAGATGTAGAAACTGAAGGGAGAAAGGGAGCTTCTGAGGTGCTGGTAATGCTGTTTTCTGATTTGGGAGCTGGTTTCACAGATGTGTTCACTTTGTGACAATTCATTGAGTTGGACACTTGTGCCTTATTCACTTTTGATATGTATTATATTAACATAAAAAGTTGAAAATAATTCCAAAAAGCATTATATTGGCAACAGAATAAACACATAGACCAGTGGAACAGACTGGAGAATCCAGAAATAGGCCCACCAAATATAGTCAACTGATCTTCCACAAGTGAGCAAAGGCAATTCAGCGGAAAAAGGATAATCTATCTTTTCAACAAATGGTGCTGGAACAACTGAAAATCCATATTCTCCCAAAAAAGCATGTAGACTCAAACCTTACACCATTCAAAAAAATTAACTCAAAATGGATCATAGACCTAAATGTAAAATGCAAAACTATAACATTTCTAGAAGACAGCACAGGAGAAAATCTGGTGACCTTAGGCTTGGTGATAAATTTTTATGTACAACAGCAAATACATGATCCATGAAAGAAAAAAATTGATAAGCTGGACTTCATTAAAATTAAAATATTTTTGAGACACTGTTAAGAGAATGAAAAGACAAGAAACAGACTGAGGTAAAATACTTGCAAAACACATATCTGATAGAGGACTTGAATCCCAAATATACAGACTTTTAAAGCTCAACAATAGAAAAGCAAACCACCCTATTAAAAAATGGGCAAAAGATCTGAACAGATATTTCACCAAAAAGAATATACAGATGGAAAATTCACATGAAAAATCTTAATCATTAGACATCATTAGGGAATTGCAAAATAAAACAACAAGGAGAGACAACTATACACCTATTAGAATGTTTAAAATTCCCCAAACCTGGCAATATTAAATATTGGGAAGGAGCAGAGGAACAGGAACCCTTATTTGTTACAGAAAAGAATGCAAAATAAGTCAGCCATTAAGAAGACAGTTTGGCAGTTTTTTACAAAGTTAAGCATAGTCTTATGCAATCAAGTGATTGTGCTCCTAAATACTGACCCAGTTGAGTTTAAAACTTAGATCCATGCAAATTCCTGGACATAAATGTTTATGGAAGCTTTGTGTATATTCATCCCAAACTGGAAGTAATGAATATGCCTTTTAATATGTGAACAGATAAACAAACTGTGGCAAATTCATACAATGGAATATTGTTCGGCAATAAAAAGAAGTGAGCTATCAAGACATGAAAATATATGGAAGAAACTTGAAGGCACATAGCTGAGTGAAAAAAGCCAGTCTTAAAAGGCTATATACTCTATTATTCCAATTATATTACATTCTGGAAAATGGTGAATCTATAGAGATAGAAAAAAGATCAGTGGTTGCCAGGGATTTGGGAGGTGGGTGGCAGGTGATGGCAATGAATAGGTGAAGCACAGGGGATTTTTAGGGCAATAAAACTATTCTGTATGATACTGTAATATGGATACACGACATTATGCATTTGTCAAAATACATAATACTATACAACATAAAGAGTGAACTTTAAAGTAACAAAAATTTTAAAAAATATTTAAGCGGTCTAGGATCACCTAGTAGACTGTGACAAGAGAATCTAACTGTATTATAAATATATGAAGCAACCTCACCAAAGAGGCTGTGGAAAAGGTGCTAACCTAAGTGACTTTAGGAATAAATGGAGTTTGTAAGACTAAAGGCAAAACTACAGATAAGCACTTTATTCTTGTTGATAAAATTGTTTCCTGTTAAAGGTACAGGTTAAAAATTTTGATGCCACTGTACATGTATACTTTGAATTAAACAATTAAGTAAATGGCCTATGGTGGGAGCCAGGTTTCTGACTGTTGGAATTGGAGGTTAAAGACAAGCAAAGTGGGGAGGCTAGAGTGATCCATATGTGAAAGAGCTCCCAATGTCCAAATATGGAATAATTTGAGCAAATTTTTTGAAAAAAAAACTAGTGAATAGAGGAAAAGAGACAAATCTGTGCAGAATTCCAAATAAATTATGTGCTGAATTCCAAAGAAATTACTCCACCAGTGAGGAGAGGAAGCATAACTCCCCATTCCTTAAGTGTGGGATGATCATGTTAACATCCTTCCAAAGACAGTATGGACAGAGGGAACACATTTTACAATGGAGGAACCTGACAATCACTACTTTAGACAGGTCATCAATATCAACATCGACAGACATTTATCATGTTGACATTATACACCCTTAACAGATGAAAATGGCACTTTACCTCTGTAATCTTCCTCTTCAAAACCCATAACTCCAATCTCACCATAAGGAAAACATTGGACCAATTCTAGTAGGGCATCCTATAATATACAAGACCAATACTTCTCAAAACTGTAAACATCATCAAAGATAAAGAAGGTCTGAGAAACTGTCTGAGCCAAGAATAGCCTAAGAATGCATGATGACTAAATACAATGTGGTAACCTGGATGAGATCCTGGAACAAAAAAGAAAATTAAGTAAAAACTAAGAAAATCTGAATTAAGTATAAACTTTCATTGTTAAAAACTGTGTCACCATTGATTTGTTAATTGCAACAAATGTATCTTATATAATATATTCATAATAGGGTAAACTGTCTGAAGGGAGTGACGGTATATCCGTACCATCTGTACCATGTATAACTCTGTACTAGTAGCTTAATATTTTTAATATGTTTGGTAAATCTAAATAACTCTAAAAATACAGTTTATTAAACATAATTTTTTAAAATAAAGTGTATTAGTTTAAAACATCTCAAAACTCAGGCTGTACCCTAGACAAATAAAATCTGAATTTCTGGTGTTGAGATCCAGGCACCAGTATTTTTTAAGCTCTGCAGGTGATTCCCGTGTGCAGCCATGGTTGAGAACAACTGAACTAAAATCAGTTTTGCTGCAGCAGAAGATCCCAAGACCCAGGTGATTCTTAAGTGTTTTTTGTTTGTTTGTTTTGTTTTGTTGTTGTTAGATAACAGGCAACTTTGAAAATCCAATGAAATCTTTATATTCTCTTTACAGGGAGAAAAAAAACGTATGTATGTATATCACCATATTTTGTATACATGAAGGGATCTAGAGGGCCTTGGAAGTACATCCATAGACTCCCATATTCCTCAAGTAAAAAAAAAAATCTGCTTTGGACTATGAACACTTTGAAGTCAAGAATTATAACTTATTCATCTTTGTATCTCTAGCACATTCCCTGGCACAGTAGATGGTCAATAGCCATTTGGTGAAGACAAGGTTTTCAGAATGGAGGGTGGAAGAGGAGAAGGGCAGCTAGGGGGAGGTAGATGAGAAGGGAAGAAGGCTTTGTCCAATAAATAGACTCATTCAGTTATAACCTGTCAGGGTAGGGCAATAACCGAGGGCTGGCCAGAATGGGCCAAGATGCAGTGTTTGGTTATCTGGAGGGGTCTCAGAGAGAAATAAAAGGAAACAGAAGGAAGAGGCAGACCTCATAGATCTGGGCAAGTGGAAGTACAGATGTTTGAATTTCAGAATAGCAACTCGAAGGAGATTCCAATGCAAGTGCAACCAAAGGCAGAAGCCACTTGTTCACCGCCCTGTATTGTGCTTCATTCTGAATGTGGTGGCTGTAAGACATCAAGCATTAATTTTAGCTAGAAGGAGGTAAGATTACTACAAATGAATACTTCTGTTGGCAGAGGAGTCATAGGTCCCAGTATGTTGTTTGGCAAGTAGTAGGAATGATAAATATTTTTGAATAGAAGAATAAGTAAGTTTAAAACATCCCTTTCTCTGTCCTTTGCCTACTAGTTTAACTGTCTAGTTTTATTGTATTTTTCTACCATAGGAGAACAAAAATATTTTTAAAAAGAGAAAGAAAGGCAGGCAGCAAGGAGAAAAAACATTTTTTAAAAAAAGAAAATTAAAATCCATGTAATGTCCGATATCTGCTCTGCTGTATGTGTAGATCTTTCTATATACCAACTCATTAGCCTTATTTTACAGGTGAGGAAAATGAGACCGAGGGTCCTTGTTACTTGACCAAGTTCACACAGCAAGATTACACATGGTAGAACCCATATTAGAACCTAGGTGTATACTTGCTCATTCAATATGTACAATAATTGCAAAAGTTTCCATAGGTCTTATTATATATCAGGCACTATAAATGCTATGCATGTGTCAACTAATTTAAACCTAAGCAATATTATAAGGAAGGTACTATTATAGAAATCTCAACCTTACAGGTAAGGGAACAGGAATAAAGAGATGTGAGGTAATGGCCCAAGGCCACACAGCCAATAATGGCTCACGATTTTGAATCCAGCCCAGTCCATCTTCAGAGGCCATACTCTTAATTACCATGCTCGGCCTAGGGTGACCATACATCACGGCTTCTACAGGGAAGTCCCAGTTTATGTTTGTTGTCCTAGAACAATTGTTAATAGCACGCTCTTCTACCTGCAAATGTGCTTGGTTTGGGCAATAATGATAGTCATCCTAGCTATAACTGGCTCTTTCAATTTGGCCCATTTTTACTGTAAAATGCCATCCCTTAATCCTAATGACCAAAGTGAGCTAACTTTTGGCTCTTTGGATAAAACAAAATTTGAACTAACCAGGAATACCATTTCTTGTAGCTACTAGCTCTCTGTGTTCTGCAAGTTGGGTGCATGTTTACGTCAGTAGACCAGTTGCGTTGATCAAGAAATATTATTACACCCTTCATTGTGCAGTGTGGCTGAGTTCTCAGACATGTAACCAAAATCTCAATGTCAGGTGTCCCTAAAAGAAATAATTCTAAAATAAAAGTTCTTTTATTCTAAACCCATGTTACATTTTTACCTAAGACTATAGTCAACTAAACTTGACACCTTTTTGTTTTGTGTGTAGCTATTGAGCTATTTTTCCTTTAGCATTCTGAAATTGTACAACTAGATTTTCAACCAAACCAGAGGGGGAGGTTACCTGTATGTATAGTATATTTTCTCTTGTTATATTTGGACTATGATTAACAATTTTCTATGTTGGATATTACTCCAGCTTAAAGTATTAGAAAACTGTCAGATAATGTATTCACCTCTTTTCTTGCTTTGTAATATTATTTTTATAAGCATGTCATCAACTTAATGTAATAATAAGATAATATTAATTATTCACATTAAACTAGAGAATAAAATTGTTAAATAAGATAATGGCTATACTGAATGCGTTCTGTTTGCCCCCATACTCTCCTCCTTCCCCTTGCTCTGTGCCCTGGGAGGCTGGCTCATTTGGGCTGCATCAACAGACTCCCTTGTGCTCTGACTTCCAGAGGGTTCTGCTCATTGCCTCCCATCGGAGGCACTTGCAAGAGACCTGAGGTCAGAGTGTTTATCCCTCTGGCTCCATCCCTGCCTTATTTCCAAGGCCAACGACTATAGCTCCTGTCAGCAGTCCTGCTTTAGGTGTGGGTAACCATCCCCTCCCCTTACCCTTTCAGGCCTCGGGTGGTGACAGAACCAGCTCTTTTTAGCCCCTGGGGCAGTGCTCTATTCTCTATTGGTTTACAAAAAAACTTGTGACATATTTGTAAATATCCCTTTATTAAACTCTCCTCAAATTACCCAGTTGTTTATGCCATTTGTTTCTTTCTGGGAATCATTCTGATACAATGGCTAAGGCCAGAACCCTGAACAGACCACCAGATACATCCTCCTATATCCTAACCACACTCTAGGTTTGGGACCTCCAGTTCAGCCACCTATACAATCACCCAGCCCAGGTGAAGCTGATTTTCCTCTTGGCCCTGCTTTCTTTTCATTTTATTCCTTCTCCTTGTTGTGATGTCATTGCCTCAGCCATAACCATGCACTGAAGACCCTTTCTTCCTCGCTTTCCTTCAAGCCTCCTTATCAGTTCTTCACATGAAAGGTGATGTTTTCAAAACCATCAAGTCACTTCAGTATTTAAACTCTTCCACAGGCTCCTGTGGTGCTTAACATCCAAACACCTTATTAGGTAATAAGGTCCTACAGGCCCTGGCTCCTGACTCCCTCTCCAGCCTCAGGACACAGTCCCATTGCTAACCTCTTGCAGCCACACTGCCCTTCTGTTCAGTTCTTCAAACAAGCTGACACTTTCCTGTCTTGGGTCTTTGCCCTTGCTAGTCCCTCTGTCTGGGATGTTTGTCTTACCTCCACTCTGTGCTGGGTGGCATCTTCTCATTCTTCATGTCCCAGGTTTAGTATCTTCTGAGTGTGGTCATTCGAGACCATGTTGTAAATAGTAACTATGCTGTATTACCTTCGAATGTTTGAAGTTTTATTTTAATCAGAGCATTAAAAGGAAGTTATGCTAGCACTAACAACATAATTTCTTCCTCTAGAATTTGTCTTTGTTTAAAAGGAAAGACAGACTTGAGTGTACGTATTGGTTCCTCCACTTAAAAGCCATAATATCTTGGCCAATATTTTTCACTTTTATGAACCTTAGATGGAAAGCATTCAATACGAAGCATTTCAGTATCAGCCAAGTGTTATCAATATTTATCATACAGCAGGCATTAGGCTCTGAGAGTAGAACAGGACAGACACAGTTCCTGTTCTCCATCCTCCAGAATTTAGAGCATAATGGAGAGACAGACATGAATTCAGTAATCACTCGCATGAATAAATGTATGACTGGGCAAGTGTGCTAGATGCTGTGATGGAAAGACACAAGGAGTTACAAGAGTATATAGCTGGGGGCCTATTTTGAATTCTAAAACTGGTTGTATCAATTAACTATGGTTATGGAACACTTCATTCCTAAACTCGGTGTCATTTTCTTCACTTAATATTTTTTTAAATTGCCAGATAACATTGTATGTATTTATCATGTACGACATGACATTTTGAAGTATATAAACATCGTGGGATGGTTAAATCTAATTAACATATATATTATCTAGCATAGTTGTCACTTTGTGGTGACATCACTCTCTTTGCATTGTTCAAGGATACAATATATTTATCTTTAACTATAGTCACCTTGCTGGGAAATAGATCTCTTGAATGTATTCCTCTTATCTATCAGAAATTTTGTATCCGTTGACCATGTCTCCCCATCTCCCCATACTCACCCCCACCCCCAACCGTCCCAGCCTCTAGTGAGCATCATTCTACTCTTTTACTTTTTTACATTTCACATATGAATAAAATCATTCAGCATTTGTCTTTCTGTGCCTGGGTTATTTCACCTAACATAATGTCCTCCAGGTTTATCCACATAGTCACAAGTGACAGAATTTACTTCTTTCTGATGGATGAATAGTATTCCCTTGTACATATATACCACATTTTCTTTATTCATTTATCCACTGATGGACACTTAAGTTGATTCCATATCTTGCCTATACTGCAATAAACATGCGAGTGCAGATATTTCTTTGATATACTGATTTCATTTCCCTTGGATATACACCCAGTAGTGGAATTGCTGGATCATATGGTAGTACTATTTTTAGTTTATTGAGGAACCTCACACTGTTTTCCACAATGGCTGTACTAATTTACATTCCCACCAATACACTAGGGTTCCCTTTCTCCACATCCTTGCCAACACTTGTTACTTTTTGTCTTTTCGACAGTAGCCATTCTAGCTAGAGTGAGGTGATATCTCATTGTGGTTTTGATTTACATTTCCCTGATGATTAGTGATGTTGAGCACTTTTCCATTTCCTGTTGGCCACTTGTATGCCTTCTTCTGAGAAATGTTTATTCGGGTCCTTTACCCATTTTTTAATTGTGTTATTTGTTTTCTTGCTATTGAGTTGTTCGAATTTCTTATATATTTTGGATATTAACCCCTCATCAGATGTATAGTTTGCAAATGTTTTCTCTCATTCTGTAGGTTGTTTCTTCACTTTGTTGATTTTTTTCCTTGGCTGTGCAGAAGCTTTTTAGTTTGATATAATCCTGTTTTTCTATTTTTGCTTTTGTTGCCTGTGTTTTGAGGAGATATAAAAAATATCATTGCCCAGGCTAATGTCATGGGGATTTCCCCCTATGTTTTCTTCTGGGAGTTTCATAGTTTCAGGCTTTACATTTTAGTCTTTAATCCATTTTGAATTGTTTTAGTATATCATGAGACATAAGCGTCTAATTTCATTCTTCTGCATGTGAATGTCCAGTTTTCCTGACACATTTTATTGAAGAGACTTCCCTTTCTGCATTGTGCTAACCTCCCATGTCTTGTAAGAAGAACCATTTATTACCTCTTACATGCTGCAGGTCAATTGGAGTCCACTGATCTTGGCTGAGCTCTGCTGGTTGCCATGACTAATTTTAGCAGAACTTTCTCTGGTGTCTGCTGGTCAACTAAGGGTTGGGTGGCCCAAGCTGGGCTCCACTGCTGTGGCTGTGCTCCACATGTTCTTCATGCTCCGTGGACCAGTGGGCAAGCCAAGGCATCTTCTTCTCATAGAGTTGGTACAGGTATCAGAGTCAAGCACAAACTCATTGTGATGGTTAATTTTAGGTGTCAACTTGGCTAGCCATGGTATCCAGTTGTTTGATCAAAAAGTAGTACAACTGTTGCTGTAAAGATATTTTGTAGATTAACATTTACAATCTATTGACTTTAAGTACAGCTGATTACCCTGTGTGGGTGGGGTCTAAGAGCAAAGATTGATGTTTCCTGGAAAAGAAGGAATTTTGCCTCAAGACTATAATATAGAAATCCTGCTGGAGTCTCCAACTTGCTGTCTTGCCCTACAGATTTCAGACTAAGACTGCACCATCAACTCTTACCTGAATTTTCAGCCTGCTGGCCTGCTCAAAACATTTCAAGAATCAACAGCTTCCACAATTAACTTCTTACAATCTCTGTCTCTTTCTATATATATGTATACGTGTGTGTGCACGTACACACACACACACACACAGTATTGGTTCTGTTTCTCTGGAAAACCCTGACTGACATATCCATTGAAATCTCTTAAGACCTGGGCTTGACCTAAAAAATTGTCACTATTAGACAAAGTAAGTCACATAGCTAAGCCCAAAGTCAAAGGCAGGGAACATTCTCTGCCCATGATGAGGACATAGACAGGGCACAGATGCAGGAGGGAGAAAATAATTTAGGTCAATAATGCACTCTATCATGCTAGGGAAGATTTTCTTTCTAAAGAAGCAACACTGAAGTTGAGGCCTAAAAGATAAGTAGCAGTCAGTGCAGAGAAGAAAAGGAGAAGGAAAATCCAGGGAGAACACATGGGATAGAATGCAGGAAAGGCTCGAGGAGGGAAAGAGAGTGTATGTCAAGAGACTAGTGATTCTGAAGAAAGGTGGGAAATGATGCTGGAGAGAGAGAAAGGTACCAGACACCACAGAGCATGGTATCAGATGAAGAATTTCGCATTTTATTCTAACTGTAAATAGAAGCCATAAAAATGTTTTAAGTACAATAGTGATATGATAAATTTGCTTTTTGAAAATTATTACTCTAGCTGCTATGTGGAAATTGTATAGCAGGAGATCATTATATTAAAATTATTTTTAAAGTTATTGCAATAGTTCAGGCAAGAGACAAATTTTTTGTGACTGGTTTAGTAGTAGTGAAGGATAAAATGAAAATATGAGATACATGTTGCAGGAAAAATTAGTAGAAATTGGTAACTTCTGGAAGGAGATGTCATTTTCCGAGATAGAAAACATTACAGGAGAAACATGTTTGGGAGAGATTGATAAATGAAACGTTCATATAATTAGTAATAATTACTTAAGGGATAGGTTTCATTTTAATCAAGAATATCATTTATTTATAAGTGTTAAAAAAGAGGGGATACTAGCACACTACTAGGTTGAATAAAATCTCAAGCCTCTTTTCTCATTACTTAATGAAACTGGGTCTGGAAAATTACTTTTCATGTGCAATTTGATATCAGTTAATATAAGTGAGCCTAAGCTAATTTAATAATTTGTTGGTATGCATAATGAACTAGAATCTTATGTTATATAACTGTTTCAACAAAGTGATCCTATTTAAAGGCTATTAATAAAAGATGGTAGCACAATTGAAAAATACCTTTGCAAGGCTCCAAGGCAATGGACTTCAGTATGATCATTAACTCCAGATCTTTACAATGAGTTGTTCACAGCTGTTTCCATAACAGCCATTAAAATATTTACAACAAAAATGCTTTAAGGTAGGCAGGTGTCATTGAGTACATCCATTATTAACAAGGCTGGTAGCAAAACAAAAATGTAAAAAGTGCTAAAAGAAGAAATAGAACATCACTGTGTTTTCTGACAATCTCTGATTGCACACACTATCCATATGCTTTGCCCGATAAATAAATTTTCCCCAAGCTGCATGATTTCTTTTCTCTTTGTTTAGGAACTTTAACAGATGTTAGCTAGTGAATAGAAATAGCATCATTATTTTTAGTTTAAATCTTGCTATTAATACATGTTTTGCACTAACATATTTTCATAAATATTCAACTTTGAAAATTTAGAAAAAATTCATGCATTTCCATTTATAGGAAGCGAACACCCAAGAGAAATTCCTACGCATAAAAATTAAAGAAGGAATAGATAAATAGGTAGATTTCAGTTTCGTGTGGGTAGGGAAACTGACTGGCAGTGGAGTGGCAGGCAGCTAGCTCTTAATGTTCTATTTCAAAGGCTTTGGAAGTCATAATTAAAAACAACAGATATGATCAAAATTTTCACATTTGACTACGGTACGTATTTATATATGCAACTTTCAGATTTTATTATTTTGAGATTTTGGAAATCCACGGTATTTCCAACAACGTAATGGAAGTACGATGTGAATACTTGCCTTTGGATAAAGAGGAAGTTGCCTAGCTCTTCTCACTTCTCCGAGTCTCTGTGGCAGCCATGATGGAGCTCCTCTCAGATCTTACTTCTAGAGAGAATGTGCCAAACGGAGGGCAGTCAGTTTACAGCCTGCAGCACCTTCAGGATCCATTGTAGTATTCAAGCCTAAGCCACAGTCTGCCTAAGCAGTGCTAACCAGTGCCTGCGCATAGTGGGTGTATTAGTGATTGCTCATTTCTGTGCCATGTGGAAATTCTCTAAAGGATAATTTGCTCTGGAACCTCATTTTGGGCTGGCTGAGACCTCAAAGCTGTTTGAGCATCTTTCTACCCAAACTTCCTTCCTACCCTCTCTATTTTCATAGTATTGAAACTGCATTCTAGTCTGGAAAGTTCCTTGCTTCCTCCTTCTTATCTTTCACAAGGATTGTCCCCAATAATCTACTGGACTTTTATCTTCTTCTTGGCATCTGCTTCCTAGAGGACCTAAGCCGCACAATCCCTGATTTCTTTGGTGTCTGAATTCCCTCCTGTGTAATTCACTGTCACTAATGAAGCCCTGCCTTAAAGCCTGTATTGAGTTAACCTTATTTTCAAGACATATAAGTGACAAACATAAATAAGGCACTGTGCTGGGCATGATAGAAATACTAAGATGGTATGAAACGATATTACTTTTAAGAAGTCTATATAATTGTGGACAGCAAACACATGAGAAAAGAAAAAAAGAATAAAGGTATCCAAAAGGGCCTTTGAAAATGTAGAAAACACTTAGAATACCCTAGAAGAAAAGATGTCGAAGCTGAATCCCAAAGATAAGCAAGTGTTACGCAGGTAAAGAAAAGTGAGAAGGACATTCCAGGCACAACATGAGCAAAATTGCAACGTCCAGGAGCAGCATAGAGTATGAGGAGCATGAAGCATAGAGTGTTCAGGGCTAAGTATGTTCAGTGCTAAGCATGCCCAATACTAAGTATGTTCAGTGCTAAGCATGTTCAGTGCTGAGCAGCATGGAGTGCTCAGTGCCAAGTGTGAGAGTGGTAGGAGATGGATAGTGAACTAGATGCCACAGGAAAGGGATGGGAGCACCATGTACCTGACCAAGAATACAGTACTTTGTCTCTAGGTCACAGGGAGTCACTGAGGGTTATTGACCAAGTAGATGCATGCACTTCCATTTTCAGGAAGACAGTACCCTAAAACTATATGACCAGATTGGAACTTTAGATAAATTACTCTGGCCATAGTGTGGAAAAAGGATTGACAGAGGGGCCTGATCAGAACCAGTGAAAACAGGTTAGCTTGGCCAGGTGTGGTGGCTCACGCCTGTAATCCCAACACTTTGGAAGGCTGAGGTGGGGGGGATCACTTGAGGTCAGGGGTTCAAAACCAGCCTGACCAACATGGTAAAACCCCATCTCTACTAAAAAAGAAAACAAAAATTAGCCAGACATGGTGGCATGCACCTGTAGTCCCAGCTACTCTGGATGCTGAGGCAGAAGAATCGCTTGAAACTGGGAGGCAGAAATTGCAGTGAGTTGAGATTGCACCACTGCACTCCAGCCTGGGAAACAAAGCAAGACTCAGTCTAAACCAAACCAAACCAAACCAAACCAAAACAAAACAAAACAAAACAAAAAAACAAAGAAAACAGGTTAGCTCAAACATTCTTCCATACCCTGAGAAAACTTTAATTTTCTCCCAGGATTTCTGCAAATTCCTGAGCTTATGGTGGAAGGCTTGTATTTTCATGGCCACCTCAGATTCTAAACTTCTGCTTTGATTAGATTAGTTAAGTTCATCAGCTGTCCTGATGTCCACACCCTGCTTTCTTCATTCTACATTGTATCCATCCAGACAGGCACTTAGTTTCCAGTTCACTTCCTGCCACCTCCATTCCCAAAGACTACTCCATATTCTTACCTTTCAACATATCCATGCCAACATGGCTTTTGGACATATAGAAAATTTTGCTTAAATATTTTTTTAGAAAGGGGGAGGGGAAGGATTTGAAGTGGAGCTACTTTCTTTCTTTCTTTCTTTTTTTATTATATACTTTAAGTTCTGGGGTACATGTGCAGAACGTGCAGTTTTGTTACGTAAGTATACACATGCCATGGTGGTTTGCTGCATCCATCAACCCGTCACGTATATTAGGTATTTCTCCTAATGCTATCCCTCCCCTAGCCCCCCATCCCCCGACAGGCGTGTGATGTTCCCCTCCCTGTGTCCATGTGTTCTCATTGTTCAACTCGAAGTGGAGCTACTTTCTTTGAGCAAAAGAAAAAAAAAAACTTCTTTTAAAAAATCCTCTGATTGACAGTTTCTTATGAAGGTAAAATACTCTTACCATTTGATCTAGCAATCACATGCCTGTTTACCCAATTGAGTGAGAAACTTCTGTCTGCACAAAAACGTGCACATGAATGTTTATAGCAGCTTTATTTAATAATCACACAAAACTGGAAGCAATCAAGATATCTTTCAGTAGGTGAATGGATAAACAAACTTCGTACATCATACAATGGGATATTATTCAATGCTAAAAAGAAATGAATTGTCAAGCCATGAAAAGGCATGGAGGTGGCGGGGCATGGTGGCTCAAGCCTGTAATCCCAGCACATTAGGAAGCTGAGGCAGGCGGATCACCTGAGGTCAAGAGTTCGAGACCAGTCTGGCCAACATGGCAAAACCCCATCTCTACTAAAAATACAAAAATTAATTGGGTATGGTGGTGCACACCTGTAATCCCAGCTACTCAGGAAGCTGAGGCAGGAGAATCTCTTGAACCTGGAAGGCGGAGGTTGCAGTGAGCCAAGATCACGCCACTGCACTCCAGCCTGGGTGACAGAGCGAGACTCTGTCTCACACACACACACACACACACACACACACACACACACAGACATGGCAGAAACTTGCTCACATATTGGTAAGTCAAAGAAGCCAGTCTGAAAAGGATATATACTGTATGATTCCAACTATATGACATTTTGGAAAAGATAAAACAATAGAGACAGTGAAAAGATCAGGTATGGGGGGATGTGAGAGGGAGGGGAGAAATGAATAGGTAGAGCACAAGTGATTTTAGGACAGGGAAACTATTTCATGTGAAACTGTAATGGTGGATATATATCACTATGCATTTCTCAAAACCCATACAATGTACAACACAGAATAGAACTTTAATGTAAACTATGGAGTATAGTTAATAATCTTCAATATTGATTTATTAATTATAACAAATGTTACAAATGTCAGTCATTATTCTAGGTCAAAGTATTGAAAACAGGGAAAACTGCAGAGGTGGGAGATGGAGGGGATGGATATATGGAAGTATACATTCTATGTCCTCAGTTATCCTGTAAATCTGAAACTCTACTAAAATCTCTCTTAATATTTTATAATAATCTACCTCCCGTTTCTACCAACTTAGTTGCAGACTTTTCACCTGAAAATTTTTCATTTTGTTTGTCCTTGTATTTTCTGTTCTCCTTCTTGTTCATTTATCCTTAAAAGCAGCTTATTTACTTTAATCCTATCTCTTACCAAGCCACGCCCAAAGTTTTAGCTTCCTTCCCCACATATTTATCGGAGTATTTTCTTAAACTAAGATTGTTACTTCCTAACAAAAATATTGGTGCCAGCTGAAAAGATAATTTTTTTTCACCCTCCTACATATGTATGCTAACACTCTACCCTGACAAACTGACAAAGTGTGACTTTGATGGCTTAAGAACAAATAATACTGGTTATGTCATCAAACGAGCAAAATTGGGAGATTGGATGATCAGACATAGTTTACCTATTTGAAGGTTTATTAAATGTTAAAAATTTTCTGGCTCTTATTTCTTTTTTCCTTTCTGGTCGCCATTTTTTTCTCAGCAATAGCCTTTTCATTCAGTTTGCTTTGAATAACAGTTAAGCTGTTCTGCCCATAGAGTAGCCATTCTTTATTCCGTTACTTTCTTAATAAACTTGCTTTCACATTAAAAAAAAAAAAAAGAGGTCAGGCATGGTGGCTCACGCCTATAATCCCAGCACTTTCGGAGGCCAAGGCAGGTACAGCACTGGAGCCCAGGAGTTTGAGACCAGCCTGGGCAACATAGCAAGACTCTGTCTCTATTTAAAAAGAAAACAAAAAGCTAAGATAATAGTCACTATAAGGTTCCTTCAGTAGATGCTTGACCATCTCCTCCATACCTCAATTAGTGTGGCTGTTCGATTAGTTTCTCTTGAGTTCAAAAAAATTTGTATATATATTTACTGACAAATAAAACTGTATATTTTTATCATGTGAAGCATGATGTTTGGAACTATGTATGGTAGACTCAATCAAGCAAATTAATGTATGCATTAATGCATATATTTGCCACTTTTTAATGGTGAGAACACTTAAAATCTACTCTCAGTAATTTTCAAAATACATTGTTATTTACTACAGTCATGATGTTGTACAATAAATCTCTTGAATCTATTTTTCTTATCTAACTGAAATTTTGTATCCTTTAACCAACATCTCCCAGTCTTGCACTCTTCCACCTGCAGTCCTTGATATTCACCATTCTACTTCTATGAGATCAACTTTTTTAGATTCCACATATAAGTGGGGTCCTGTAATATTTGTCTTTCTGTGCCTGGCTTATTTCTTTTTTTTTTTCTATTTTAAATTTCAATAGGTTTTTGGGGAGCTGGTGGTGTTTGGTTACATGAATAAGTTCTTTAGTGATGATCTCTAAGATTTTGGTGCGCCCATCACCTAAGCAGTGTACACTGTATCCAACGTGTAATCTTTTATCTCTCACCCCCACCCTTTCCTCTGAGTCCTCAAAGTTCATCATATCATTCTTATGCCTTTACATCCTCACAGCTAAGCTCCCACTTATGAGTGAGAGCATACGATTTTGGTTTGCCATTCCTGAGTTACTTCACTTAGAATAATGATCTCTGATTCCATCCAGGTTGCTGCAAATGCCATTATTTCATTCCTTTTTGTGACTGAGTAGTATTCAATGGTGTGCGTGTATGTGTGTGTGTCTGTGAGTTACTTCACTTAGAATAATGATCTCTGATTCCATCCAGGTTGCTGCAAATGCCATTATTTCATTCCTTTTTGTGACTGAGTAGTATTCAATGGTGTGCGTGTATGTGTGTGTGTCTGTGTGTGTGTATATATATACACACATATATATACGTATATATGTGTGTATATATATACACATATACGTATATATGTATATACGTATATATGTGTATATATACACATATATACGTATATATGTGTGTATATATATACGTATATATATGTGTATATATATACATATATACGTATATATGTATATACGTATATATGTGTATATATACACATATATACGTATATATGTGTGTGTGTGTGTGTATATATATATATATCACAATTTCTTTATCCACTCATCGATTGATAGGCGTTTAGACTGGTTCCATATTTTTGCAATTGTAAATTGTGCTGCCATAGACATGCATTTGCAAGTATCTTTTTCATATAATGACTTCTTTTCCTCTGGGTAGATAGATACCCAGTAGGGAGATTGCTGGGTTAAATGGTAGTTCTATTTTTAGTTCTTTAAGGAATCTCCACACTGTTTTCCATAGTGGTTGTACTAGTTTACATACCCACCAGCAGTGTGAAAGCGTTCCCTTTTCACCATATCCATGCCAGTATCTATTATTTTTTGATTATGGCCATTCTTGCAGGGGTAAGGTGGTATTGCATTGTGGTTTTGATTTACATTTCACTGATCATTAGATGTCGAGTATTTTTTCATGTTTCTTGGCCAATTGTATATCTTCCTTTGAGAATTTTCTATTCATGTCCTTAGCCCGCTTTTTGATGGGATTGTTTGTTTGTTTGTTTTCTTCCTGATTTGTTGGCGTTCCTTGTAGATTCTGGATATTAGTCCTTTTGTCAGATGTATAGATTGTGAAGATTTTTTCCCACTCTGTCAGTTGTCTATTTATTCTGCTGATTGTTTCTTTTGCTTTGCAGAAGCTTTTTAGTTTAATTAAGTCCCATCTATTTATTTTTGTTTTTGTTGCGTTTGCTTTTGGGTTCTTGGTATGAAGCCTTTGCTTAAACCAATATCTAGAAGGGTTTTTTTCTGAAGTCATCTTCTTGAATTTTTATGGTTTCAGGTTTTAGATTTAGGTCCTTGATTCATCTTGAGTTGATTTTTTTTTCCTGTTATAAAGCGATTTTATTAAATTGATTTGGACATACTGTAGGTCAAATAATATTTTCTGAAGATAACAATTATGGACTTTAAAGCTCGACATAAAATTAGTAGCTTCAAAAGGGTTAGTCATATTCCCCAGCAACAGCATGATAAAATAATTCAACTATGTAGAAATATAGAACTCTAGGACTAGCTGGAAACTCGGAAATCATTTAGCCTAATGTTCTCATTTTGAGAGAAAACTAGACTCAAAGATTAAGCGATTTGCCCAAGCTCACATACCTAATAGTAATAAAGCTAGAAATCAAACCAATTTTTCCTAAAACTAAAATTCTATCAATGATATTTCAACTGGCTCTCTATCAACTAAAAGTCTAGGCTTTTCTCTAATGCTCCACGCTATTGTGACATGAAAGAGTGATAAGACACTACAGTAAATCGTACTTGTGGAATTCAGGCCTGGAAGGGGCTTTGGCAAATAACTAAGCCAGCCCTCTCTTTGTAAAAAGGAGGAAAAGTATCTGAAGTGACTTACCAAAGGCTTGTTAGCAGAGATGTCTGGATTAAAATCCAGATATTGACAAATTCACCCCCAAATCCCATCTCTAGTTTCATGGCCCACCCACTAAATCATGTGCTCCTTTTAAATCTCCTTTATGTGCTGAGGTTTTAGTTATACAAAAACCCCTTCCAGTCAAACAGAAAAAATTAATTCAAATATGGAGAGAAAAATCAAACTTTCAGTATTTTCGTGACTATTTTGAGTAGTTCATTTTCCAACCTCTTAGACAGCTGACAGACACCACTAACCTGATCACCTATTTCAGAGCTTCAAAGATCCTTAATTTCCCCAAAGACTTCCTGAGCAAAAGGACTACATGTGGGAAATCAATGAAAACAGGAATGAGAAGAGAAAGTTAAAAATTGGTTGCTTTTGTTCCTGTCATTGGGGACTTTTGGTCTTCTAAACATTCCTTGAGTTCCTCCACATGAGTTTTTAATATCAATCTAGCAAAAATTAAAACAAACAAAAAAAGGCCTATGAAAGTCAGGATACTGACCACCTCGGCATCTCTCCCCTTCCCCACTGCTTGCGAATGCCAGTGCTGGCCTGTTCCTTAAATGCACCGGCTCATCCCCCAGAGCAGCCTGTGTGCTCTGCCAGCGAGTGCTGCTTCTCCTCCGGCCTCAGCTCAACATCCCACCGTGGAAAGGCCTCCCTGACCACTAGCTAATGTCACCCCACCCCCACCCCCACCCCACCCCACCACTAAAATCATCACCCTAGTTTATTTTCTTCATAGCACTTAATCACTATCTCAAACTACATTATTTATTTGTTTACTTATCATCTGTCTCCTCCACCAGAAGTAAACTCCACAAGAGTAGGGACCTTGTCTGTCTCATCAGTGGTATTCCCAGCACCTAGCACAGTGCCTGGCATATAGGAGGTGTTCAATACATATTTGTTGAATGAAGAAAAGAATGATGGATTAATAAAGACGTTCATGCCTAACAAAGAACTGATACACAGTAATCAATGAAGGGGTATCAAGAACTCCTATGCATTATTGCCCAAGATTACAGAAACAGAGATTGAAACATTAGTGACTCCTCCTACCATCCACTTCTCATAAGGTCTCCCTAGCTAGGAAGGAGCTCCATCTGTTACCAAAGGAGCCCAGAGGGCAATTCTGGATGAAGAAAAACTCTCACTTTGCTTGCTTCTTCCTCCCTGCTATTTACATTCAGCTATTTCCAAAAAAATTCAAGTGAAAAATATGTGATGCAGCCACTAGAAAATAAGTCTAACAGAGACAGTGATGAGCAGAATCCACACAAATAAAAAAGGTTCAAGGACATATATGTCTGCCAATGACTTTTCTGATAGGCTAAGTGAATGGGAATTATGAGTCACCTAAAATCTAAAATGAAAGTTAATGCCATCTAGGAAGGGATGGATATTTATGGGGATTTTGAGGACATATAGGTAGGGTGGGTTCAGGAATAATAGGATATATGGAAAGATATGTAGGGGCTAAATCAAGTGTTAACCTCAGAAATACCAGAACGTGATCTTAGTGGGAGCTGTCTGTTTTCCAATGCATTGCCAGTACGCTCGAATAAAGAGGAAGGAAGGGCATGAGCTCCTCAAGGGGGAGTATCTGGGATAGCTTTTAAGGAAAGCATAGATAGAAGGTGACTCAGGAGGCCGGGCAATGATCGTGGCTTTTTGTGTAGTCTTTCAACTATGGAGGCATCGTGCTGGAATCCCAGGAAGCGACATCTGTGACTGGGACCTGAGAGCCATCCTGGGCGGATGCTCAGAGGTCCACATTCAAAGTCAACCTGTGGAACACACTTGGCATGAACCAACAAATCAATCTCACATATGCCTCCTCAGAAACAATGTTCTGCTAGGGATTGCATAAATATTTCTTGGGTCAATGTAGGTATGTATATACAGGGTTTCCTTCCTAGTGGCACTTATGGGTTTTAAGATTTTAAACGCTTAGCAAAACGTTTTATATAACTGATATTTTGAGATGGTTTCTCTCCTTTGTGTGGACTCTCTGGTGGATGCAGAGGCTCGTACTCTGACTGAAGGCCTTTCCGCACTCATCACATTTGAAAGGTTTCTCTCCTGTGTGGACTCTCTGGTGGATGCACAGGCTCGAACTCTGACTGAAGGCCTTCCCACATCCACAACATCTATAGGGTTTCTCTCCAGTGTGGACTCTCTGGTGGATGCAGAGGCTCGAACTCTGACTGAACGCCTTCCCACACTCATAACATTTATAGGGTTTCTCTCCTTTGTGTGGACTCTCTGGTGGATGCAGAGGCTCGTACTCTGACTGAAGGCCTTTCCGCACTCATCACATTTGAAAGGTTTCTCTCCTGTGTGGACTCTCTGGTGGATGCACAGGCTCGAACTCTGACTGAAGGCCTTCCCACATCCACAACATCTATAGGGTTTCTCTCCAGTGTGGACTCTCTGGTGGATGCAGAGGCTCGAACTCTGACTGAACGCCTTCCCACACTCATAACATTTATAGGGTTTCTCTCCTTTGTGTGGACTCTCTGGTGGATGCAGAGGCTCGTACTCTGACTGAAGGCCTTTCCGCACTCATCACATTTGAAAGGTTTCTCTCCTGTGTGGACTCTCTGGTGGATGCACAGGCTCGAACTCTGACTGAAGGCCTTCCCACATCCACAACATCTATAGGGTTTCTCTCCAGTGTGGACTCTCTGGTGGATGCAGAGGCTCGAACTCTGACTGAACGCCTTCCCACACTCATAACATTTATAGGGTTTCTCTCCTGTGTGGACTCTTTGATGCATGCAGAGGCTGGAGGTGTGCCTGAAGGCCTTCCCACACTCTTCACATTTAAAGGGCTTCTCTCCAGTGTGGACTCTCTGATGCATGCAAAGGTTTGAACTATTACTAAAGCCCCTTCCACACTCACTACAGACATACGGTTTCTCACCTGTATGAACTCTCATATGAATTTGAAGATGGGAGCTCCAATTGAAGGCTTTGCCACACTCGTAACATTTATAGGGCTTCTCCACTGTTGGATTTTCTTATGTCTATTAAGTTTTGTTGTAGTGCTAAAATCCTTACCACAATCATCACATTTATAGACCTTCTCTCCTGTATGGTCTCTCCAATGAATATGAAGTTCTGATATATGAAAGAAACCCTTATCACACTTGTCACATTTATGGGGCTTCTCAGCTGTGTGAATTTTCTGATGCATAAAAAGATCTGCTCTCTCAGAGAAAAATTCCCTACACATGGGGCACTTGTAGATCATTTTTCCTATTTGGTATCGTGATTTCGAGGAGAAAATTTCCTTACGATTACTACAGTTACAAGACTGTTATTTCATAGAGTCTCTTATTTGGCCATTTTGGCAGTCTATCTCAGGCTTGCTCTATTAGGTAAGTTTAAGGTCAGCCTAAGCTTTTCCCTGCCTGTCTTTCTACGGAAGCTTTCTTCCTGCATAGTGTTCCTCACTCAGTATTATTATCGATTATAAAGTGACATTGACTTCCACGTGAATTCTGTAACTCATTAACACAGAACTTTGTTTTAGATCCTGAGTTTTCAACATTCCAAGGGGCTCTCAAAGTGCAAACCTTTGCGTTTTTGAGCCCCTGGAATCTTCCTCTTGTAGAGCAATCTTGTACGTCTCACTTCTAGAAAAAGGACTGTACAGTATATCCCCTGTTATCGAAGGATGAGATACTGCTGGCTGGTCTCGAGCCCCTGCAGTTGCCCCTTGAAGAGTCAGTTTGGCATTCTGCCTCCTGCACATCAGACAGGAAAGCCTTTCCAGCAAGCAGGCTCCTCGGGGTCCAGGTATGGCAAGCCCTGCTTTGGGGAATTCCCTACATGGGTATCATGCCGTCTCCTTTTTTGGTCTTGAAGAAGCTCTCTTATCTTCCAAAGATGTGTCTCTTGGATTTGCAGGTCACAGTGACAGGATCAAAACCCCCAAGACATTCCAGAAGAACAGGCAGAGGCAGGGCCCACAGTGGCTGAAGGACTACAAAGGCCTTAGGATCCTGGGTGAGAATCCGGCCCTTGTTGTGGTCAAACAATGGAGGCGTCCGGCGGCAGCAGCCTTCTGCGCTGGGTGCGCGAGGGGTTCCTCATCACCTGAGCGGGATGCTCGCCTCCTCTGCCGGACGCAGGGCGCCCGGCCGCCATCTGCGCCCCCCGGCCCCGCTCCCCCGCACTGCGGGCCCGCGGCCGACCGCCCGAGGCCCGAGGGGCGGCTTCTCAGCCCGGGACCCGCCAGGCTGCGCGGAGCCGCTCTGACCTTCCCCGCCATCCCCCGAGTTGATTTTTGTATAAGGTGAGAGATGAGTGTCCAGATTCATTCTTTTTTTTTTTTTTTTTGAGGGAGAGTCTCACTCTGTCTCCCAGGCTGGAGTGCAGTGGCGCGATCGCGCTCACTGCAAGCTACGCCTCCCTGGTTCACACCATTCTCCTGCCTCAGCCTCCGGAGTAGCTGGGACTACAGGCACCTGCCACCACACCCGGCTAATTTTTTGTATTTTTAGTAGAGACGGGGTTTCACCATGTTAGCCGGGGTGGTCTCGATCTCCTGACCTCGTGATCCACCCACCTCGGCCTCCCAAAGTGCTAGGATTACAGGCGCGAGCCACCGCGCCCAGCCCAGATTCATTCTTCTACATGCGGCTTGCCAACTATCCCAGCACCATTTGTTGAATAGGGTGTCTTTTCCCCCATTTATGCTTTTGTTTGCTTTGCCAAAGATCAGTTGGCTGTAAGTATTTGGGTTTATTTCTGGGTTCTCTATTCTGTTCCATTGGTCTGTGTGCCTATTTTTATACCAGTACCATGCTGTTTTGGTGACTATGGCCTTATCACATAGTTTGAAGTCAGGTAATGTGATGCCTCCAAATTTGTTCTTTTTCTTAGTCTTGCTTTGGCCCTGAGTGCTCTTTTATGGTTCCATATGGATTTTAGAATTGTTTTTTTCTATTTCTGTGAAGAATGATGGTGGTATTCTGATGGGAATTGCATTGAATTTTTAGATTGCTTTTGGCAGTATGGTCATTCTACCCATCCGTGAGCATGGGATGTGTTTTGATTTGTTTGCATTGTCTATGATTTATTTCAGCAGTGTTTGTAGTTTTCCTTGTAGAGGTCTTTCACCTCCTTGGTTAGGTATATTCCTAAATATTTTATTTTTGCAGCTATTGTAAAAGGGGCTGAGTTCCTGATTTGATTCTCAATTTGGTCACTGTTGGTGTATAGCACCGCTATTGATTTGTGTGTATTAATTTTGTATCCTGAAACTTTGTTGACTTCATGTATCAGTTCTAGGAGCTTTTTGGAGGTGGGGTGTCAAAAACCTTTATTTTGTCATATTACCAGAATTCTTATTCTGGTTCCTTCTCATTTGGGTAGACTATGTCAGAGAGAAGATCTGCGGCCCAAGGGCTGCTCTTCAGATTCTTTTGTCCCACAGGGTTCTCCCTTGATGTAGTGTTCTCCCCCTTCCCCTAGCGATGTGGCTTCCTGAGAGCCAAATTGTAGTGATTGTTATTTCTCTTCTAGATCTAGCCACCCAGCAGAGCTATTGGTTTCCGGGCTGGTACTGGGGGCTCTCTGCACAGTTCTGTGATGTGAACCATCTTCATTCAGGTCTCTCAGCCATGGATAGCAGCAGCTGCTCCAGTAGAGGTGGCAGGGGAGTGAAATGGAGTCTGTGAGGGCCCTTAGTTGTGGTTTTATTTATTGAACTAGTTTCTTGTGGGTTGGCCTCCTGCCAGGAGGTAGCACTTTCAGGACAGCATCAGCTATGGTAGTATAGGGAGGATCAGGCCATGGGTGGGGGCCTAGAGCTCCCAAGAGATTATGTCCTTTGTCCTCGGGTGGCAGGTAGGTAGAGAAAGACCATCAGGTTGGGGGGACAGGGTTAGGCGTGTCTGAGCTCAGACTCTTTATGGGTGGGGCTTGCTGCAGCCGCTGAGGGGGATGAGGGTGTGGTTAGGAGGCCAATGAAGTTATGTTCCCAGTGGGATTATGGCTGCCTTTGCTGTGTCATGCAGGTGGCCAGGGAAGTAGGGGGAAGTCAGCTGTTTACAAGCTTCACCCAGCTCCCACACAGCCCAAAAGGCTGGTTTCACTTCCCCCATGCCCCAAACCCCAACAACACTGGGATTATTTCCAGGTAGTGGATGAGCAGGGCTGAAAACTTGCCCGAGGCCACCAGCCTCTTGGCTGAGAAATCAAGTAGGGGGCTTTCAGATTTCGCACCTTCCTGCCTGCTGTGGCTTCTGTGCTGTGTCTGCACTCCTGATTCAACCCCTCCACCGAGTTCTGTCCAGGAAACTCCATGTCTGGTCAAAATTATTACAAAGTTCAGTTGGAAGTTTCCTTTTCCCCGTGATCTTTCCCAGTGTTTCTGGCAAACCTCCCCAAGGACCTCTGCAAGACAAAGTCAGAAATGGCTTCCCTAAGGACAGAGAGAGCCCACAGGGCTCTTCCTGCTGCTTCCTCTACCCTTGAATTTGCTTGGCTCTCAAAATTTGTCTCAGCTCCAGGTAAGGTCAAATCCTTTTCCCATGATCTGGACCTTCAGGTTCCCTATTGAGGGTGTGTTTTGGAGGGCAGACGATTCTCCTTTCACAATTTCACACTTTGGGCACTCACAGTTTTTTGGCTGTCTCCCAGGGCCCGCATGAGCAATTCACTTCTTTAAAAGGGTTTATGAATTCTCTTGGCTTTCCTGGTATGTTCCTGTGTTAGTTCTTGGAGCGAAAGTTCACGATGTGAGTCCCCACACGCTGCTCTGTCTGTCCGAGTGGTAACTGCACTCCTATCCACCATTTTCCCCAATTTCTCCCCATTGGCTTATTTCATTTAAACATAATGTCTTTTAGGTTCATCCATGTTGCAACTACGAAGTTGTCCTTCTTTTTAAGCCTAGGTAGTATTCTATTTTGTGTGTGTGTGTGTACACACATTTCATATACACACACATATATATATATGGCACACTTTCTTTATCCATTCATCTCTTGATGGACAGTTAGATTGATTCTGTGTATTGCCTATTGTGAATAATGCTGCAGTGAATATGGGGATGCAGATATCTCTTCAACATGCTGATGTCTTTTGGATATATGCCTAGTAGTAGGATTTCTGGATCATATGGTAATCTATTTTTAGTTTTCTGAGGAACCTCCATACTGTCTTATATAATGCCTGTACTAATTTACATTCACACTAACAATATTCAAGAAGTCCTCTTCTTTTCACATCCTTGTCAATACTTCCTATCTTTCATCTTTTTTATAGTAGCCATTCTAACAGGTGTGAGGTGATGTCTCATGGTTTTAATTTGCATTTCCCTGATAATTAATGATGTTGAGCATTTTTTCATATAGCTGTTGGTCATTTGCTAGTCTTTTTAGAGAAATGTCTATTTGGGTCCTTTGCTTAATTTGTTATCAGATTTTTTGTGTGTTGTTTAGTTGTTTGAGTTTCTTATATATTTTGAATATTAACTTTTCATCATCAGCAGTATGATTTGCAAACACTTTCTCCCATTCTGTAGGTTGTTTCTTCACTCAGTTGTTTGTTTCCTTTACTGTGTAGAAACTTTTTAGTTTGACGTAATCCCGTTTGTCTATTTTTGCTTTTGTTGTCTGTGCTTTTGAGGTCATAACCAAAGAAATTATTCTCCAGACTGATATCATAAAACTTTTCTTCTATGTTTCTTCTAGTAGTTTTACAGCTTCAGGTCTTATATTTCAGTCTGTAATCCATTTTAACTTAATTTTTATATATAGGATGAGATAAGGATCTAATTTTACTCTTCTTCATGAAGATATTCTGTTTTACCAAAACCAATTATTAAAAACACTGTTCTGTCTCCATTGTATGTTCTTGGCACCTTTCTTGCAAATTTATTGACTAAATTGATGTGTGTATTTATTTCTCAGTTTTACATTTTGCTCCATTGATCAATGTGTCTGTGTTTATGCCAGTGCTATGCTGTTTTCATTACAATAGCTTTATAATATATTTTGAAATCAGGGGGTGTGATGCCTCCAGCTTTCTTCTTTTTGCTCAAAATTGTTTTGACTATTTGGGGGTCCTTTGTGATTCCCTACAGAGTTTACAATTGTTTTCCTATTTCTGGGAAAAATGACATTGGAATTTTGATAGGGATTGCATTGAATCTGTAGATTGCTTTGGTCAGTATGAACATTTTAACAACAGTGATATATCTTTCCATTTATTTATGTCTTCCTCAATATTTTTCATCAGTGTCTTACAGTTTTCTTTCTTTCACCTCTTTGGTTAAATTTATTCCTAATTGCATTGAAAATATGGACTCTGAAAAAAAATTCCTATTTTATTTTCATAGCTATTGTGAATAGGATTGTGTCTTGATTTCATTGTCAAATAGATTGCTGTTAGTGTATAGAAATACCACTAATTTTTATATATGGATTTTGTAATCTGTAACTTTATGGAATTTATTTATTAGTTATAACAGCTTTTTGGTGATATCTTTAGGTTTTTCTGCATGTAAGATCATGTCATCTGCAAACAGCAACAATTTAACTTCTTTCCTTCCAATTTCAATGGGTTTTATTTCTTTCTGTTTTCTAATTGCTCTAAGACTTCTAGTGCTATGTTGAGTAGAAGTGGTGAGAGTGAACATCCTTGTCATATTTCTGATCTTAAATAAAAAGCTTTCAACTTTTCACCATTGAGTATAATGTTAACTGCAGTCATGTCATACAAGGCCTTTATTGGATTAATAAATATTTCTTCTTATATCTAATTTGTTAAGAGTTGATATTGAATTTTGTCAAATTTTTTTTCTGAGGTGATAATATGGTTTTAGGCTTTGATTCTCTTAATATGGTTTACTGCATTTATAGAATTTTGTGTGCTGAACCATCTTTGCATCCCTCGAAAAATCCTACTTGATCATGCTGTATGATTCTTTGAAAGTGCTGTTGAATTTGGTTTGCTAGTATTTTGTTGAGGATTTTTGTATCTATATTCATGAGGGATGTTGGCCTATAATTTTCTTTTCTTGTAGTGTCTTTGTTTAGCTTTGGTATCAGGGTATTGCTGGCCTCATAAAATGGGTTTGGAAGTATTCCCTCCACTTCATTTTTTTGGAGGAGATTTTAAATGATTGTTGTTAGTTATTCTTTAAATGTTTAGTAGAACTCAACAGTGAAGCCATCAGTTCCTGGGATTTTCTTTGATGAGAAACTTTTTATTACTGATTTAATCTCCTTACATGTTGTAAGTCTGTCCAGATTTTTTTATTCCTCATGATTCAGTCTTTTATTTCTTCAGTATGTGTCTAGAAATTTATCCACATCTTCTAGGTTATTCAATTTGTTATCATATAGTTGTGTATAGTAGTCTCTTAGGATCCATTGTATTTTTGTGGTACCAGTTATAATGTTTCTCTTTGATTTCTGATTTTATTTATCTGAGTTTTCTCTCTTTTTTCTTAGTAAAATGTTTTTACTAAAGGTTTGCCAAATTTGTTTACCTTTTCAAAAAACCAACTCTTAGTTTCATTGACCTTTTCTATTGTTTTTCTAGGCTTACTTTAATTCTGCTTGATCCTTATCGTTTATTTACTTCTACTAACTTTGGACTTAGTTTGTTCTTTTTCTAGTCCCTTGAGGTCTAACATTGGATTGTTTATTTGAGATATTTATTCTTTTTGGCGTAGGCATTTATTGCTATAAACTTTCTTCTTCAACCTGCTTTCTTACATCCCATAAGTTTCAATATGTTGTGTTTCCATTTTTAATGTCTCAAGATATGTCTAATTTTCCTTTCAACTTCTTTGATTCATTTGTTGTTCAGGAGCATGCTGTTTAATTTCCATGTACTGGTGAATTTTCCAAAATTCCTCCTGTTATTATTTTTACTTTTATATTATTGTGGTCATAAAAGATTCTTGATATGATTTCAGTCTTTTTTAAATAAATATTAAATACACATTGCATTTTATTATTCAGAGTATCTATCTCATAGATTTGGTATAAAGATTGGATAAAATAAATTTGTGTAAAGTTCTTCACATAATAAATGCTCAATTGATGTATTTCTGTATTTTCAGGACACTTGCTTCCCCTCCCAAGGAAGCGGTTGTAAAAACATTCCACTTTTAGTGCACGATCTTTTTTTTTTTTAAATTAAAGACAAAATCTTGTTATGTTGCCTCCAAGCTGGCCTCAAAATCTTGGGCTCAAGTGATCCTCCCACCTCAGCCTCCTGAGCAGCTGAATAATGTTTTTAAAATAGCCTTTCCTTTATGAAAACCCAAAATAAACCCCATCTGTATACTATTTATCAATTTAACTGAGGTCTTTTCCACAAGAAACTTCCAGGTTAATGGTTGTTGGCCTGTTTTCTTTTTTCCCTAATGTAATATCCCACAGATATAATTTTTCTCCTAAGAAGCCATGATTTGTTTCTTTAATGAAGGGGTTGTATGTGTTTAGTTGTAAAAATTTACACTAGCCAACAGAGACCTGCACTTAATGAGTTATTTAAAAAGAGATTGTTAGTGTTCTTTCATTATTACTAGCATACTATTACTATTACTATTTTTGAATCCTGGAAACCAGCTTAAATTAATAAAGGCCAAGTAATTGTCATTTTCTGAGTTGACTCTTTGTTATACTGGTTATTAAGCACATTGCCTGAGAATACTTACTTGCTATCAGATTTTCTCCTAGAATGGAGGACTCTATTATGCTGTGAACACTCATTATTTTAGACATTATGCTGAGAGAGAGCGGAGAAGGCATTTGGGGAGATTGCTTTCCCACATGCCATTGGATCATCTGATTATTGTTTTTTGCTTTATTGATCCATATAGACTCTCTTTGCAGGTGTGAACAGTTACTAAATTCAATAAAAATAAAATTAAAGGCCCCCTAAGAGCTAGAAAGATAAAAATAGAATATCTCATTTTGCTGGTCCTGGGAAGTGTCCCACTAACTTGTCTGCTATTTCATTCCCCACACCCTTCTCAAGTATGCTGCATATTCACAATAGTAAAGGCGTGGAATCAACCTAAATGCCCATCAATGCTAGACTGGATAAAGAAAATATGCCACATTATACACCATGGAATACTTTGCAGCCATAAAAAAGGAGATCATGTCCTCTGCAGCAACATGGACGGAGCTGGAGGCCATTATCCTTAGCAAATAAAGGCAGGAACAGAAAACCAAATACCACATGTTCTCACTTATAAGTGGGAGCTAAATGATGAGAACACATGGACAAATGAGGGGGAGCAACAGACACTGGGGCCTACTGGAAACTGGAGGGTGGAAGATGGGATGAAGGAGAGGATTAGGAAAAATATTAATGGGTACCAGGCTTAATACCTGGGTGATAAAATAATCTGTACAATAAACTCTCATGACACAAGTTTACCTATGTAGTAAACCTGCACATGTACCCCTGAACTTACAAGTTAAAAATAAAAATATTTTTGTATCATAAAAAATTATAGTATAGAGGAATTTTAAATTGAGAAAGATTCTTAGCAATTATCCAAACATGAATTCCAGAGAGATATTGTAATTTGCCTAGGGTAGCACACCTGGTAAGTGGAAAGGCTTGTGTGTTCTCATTAGCTCAATACTTTTTTCACCAACCACTCAACAGGTCATGTACCTATTTGTTAATAAAACTGAGTTTTCACTCCTTGAAAGAGAAAAATGATTAAAGTCTCCATTAATATACTAACCTTTGGAAGATTCAAGAATCTCCAAATTCATTGCCATATATATGAAGAAGCTTGACTTCCTTTCTTAGCATATTCAGCAACACACACACATGCACACACACATATGTACACATGTACACTATCAACTGGTTGAAGTGGTGATTTCAATATAGATGTTAATAAAAGTGATGGTGATGAAAGAAAGAAACTCGCAAACTCCCTTCAGTTATGCAATTCTGTGAATTCCAGTCTATTCACATGATGATATACTCAAAACACTGTTACCCTCATCCACAGTATGACTTTCTTAACTTTTGTTTTACTTAAAAATTAGGATCATTTTGTTCATGGTTCATTTCAGTGTATGGTGATATGAATATTCTAGAAGGATTGTCAGCACTGACCACTCTGATGTGAGAATTGGAAAAATGAATGTCTTAAATATCATGCATTGGTAGTAAATGTTATTCTGGCATGATGAATTGTTTCCAGAAATTGAAATATGAGAGACTTGGTTTTGCTGGGAAGAAAGAACCCTCAATCTTAAATTTGTTAAGCCTTGTTTTTTGCCTAACTTATGATGATCTATTTTCAAGAATACACTTGAGAATAATATGTATTCTGCAGCTGTTGGAGGGAATGTTCTATATATGTATTTTAGAGCTATTTGGTTTAAAGTGTAGTTTGTGTTTAATGTTTCTTATGATGTGTCCATTGTTGAACATGAGATTTTGAAGTTCTCTATTATTATTGTATTATCGTCTACTTCTCCGCTCATAGCTATTTATATTTGCTTTATATATTTATTGCTGATGTTTGTGTGTATGTATATATAGATAGATAGATTAGATATAATTGTTATATCCTCTTAATGAATTGACTTCTTTATTACTACATAATTATCTTCTTTGCCTCATTTGACAGTTTTTGACCAAAAGTCTATTTTATCTAATATAAGTATGGCTACCCTGCTCTTTTCTGGTCTCCATTTGAATGGACTATCATTTTCCATCTCTTCACTTTTAGTCTATGTGTGTCCTTAAAGGAGAAATTAGCCTCTTACAGGCAGCATAAGTTAGGTCTTTCGTTTTGTAAATGTATTCAGCCACTCTAGGTCTTTTGATTGGAAAAGTTAATTCATTTACATTCAAGGTAATTATTGTTAGATAAAAACTTAATACTGGCATTCTGTTAATTGTTTTCTGGTTGTTTTACAGATCTTTGTTCCTTTCTTCCCCTCTTGCTGTCTTCCTTTGTAACTGGGTGATTTTCTCTAGTGTTATGTTTTGATTCCTTTCTTTCGTCTTTTCTGTATCTACGATAGATTTTTGTTTTGTGGTTACCATGAGGCTTCTATAAAATATCTTACAGTTAAAATATGCTATTTTTGTTCTCGTTTATTTGCAGGAGCTAAAAATTAAAATAACTGAACTGAGGAAGATAGAGAGTCAAAGGAGCCTGGGAAGGATAGTAGCTGGTGGGAATGGGAAGTGGAGATGGTTAGTGGGTTCAACAATAGTTAGAAAGACTGAATAAAACCTAGTATTTGATAATGCAACTGGGTTACTATAGTCAAAAATAATTTAATTGTATATTTTAAAATAACTACAAGGGTATAATTGGATTGTTTGTAACACAAAGGATAAATGCTTGAGGTGATGGAAACCCCATTTACCCTGATGTGATTACTACACATTTCATGCTTATATCAACACATCTCATGTAACCCATAAATATATACACCTATTATGTACCCACAAACATTTGAAAAATTAAAAAATAAATAAAAATAAAATATGCTCTTTTAAGCTGATAACACCTTAACTTTGATCACGTTTTAAAAACTTTACACTTTTACTGTCCTCTACATTTTATTTTTTCAATGTCACAATTTAGATATTTTTATATGTATCCCTGAACAGTTACTATATATATTATTTTTAATAGTTTTGTCTTTTAACCTTTATACTAAAGTGATTTACCCACAACCATTACAGTGTTAGAGTATTCTGAGTTTGACTTTGAAATTAATTTTCCCAGTGTTTTTTATGTTCATTTTTTCATTCATTCATTTATTACCTATTAGTGTCCTTTTCTTTCAGCTTGAAGAATTCCATTTAGCATTTCTTGTGAGATAGGTTTGGTGGTGATAAACTCTCTCAGCTTTTGTTTGTCAGGAAATGTCTTTAACTCTCCTTTCTGAAGGATAATTTTGCTAGGTACAGTATTCTGGGTTGGCAGGTTTTTTGGCTTTTGTTTTGTTTTGCTTTGCTTTTCCCTTCAACCCATTGAGTATATCATCCCATTCTCTCCTGGCCTGTAAAGCATCTGCTGATAAATTGGCTGCTAGCCTTATTGGAGCTCTGGTACATGTGATTTGCTCCTTTTCTCTTGTTGCTTTCAGGATCCTCTCCTTTTGTTTTCTGTTAGTTTGATTATAATATGTCTTACTGTAATCTTGTTTGGATTGAATCTGATTAGAGACCTTTGACCTTCCTATACCTGGATATTTATATCTTCCAATTTGGAAAGTTTTCTGCTATAATTTCTTTAAATAATCTTTTTACCTCTTTCACTCTTCCTCACCCTCTTGAATTCCTATGACTGAAATATTTGCTCTTTTGATATTGTCCCTTAAATCCAGCAGTATTTCTTTATTTTTTATTCTTTTTTCTCCTCTGACTGTATGTTTTCAAACAAACTGTCTTTGAGTTCACAGATTTTTCTGCTTGATCATTTCTGCTGTTGATGCTTTCTATTACATTTTTCATTTCATTTATTATATTTTTCAGCTCCAGAATTTTTTTGATTTTTTTTTTTTTTTTTTTTTTAAAGCTATTATTTTAATGTCTCTGACAAATTTTTTATTTTGGTTGTTCATTGTTTTCCTGATTTCATTGAAATGCTCTGTATTTTCTTGAAGTTTACTGAACTTCTTTAAAATATTTATTTTGAATTCTTTGTCAGGCTGTTCATTTATCCCAATTTTAAAGGTCAGCTGCTGAAAGATTATTGTATTCTTTTAGGGTTTTTTATATCTCTTTGATTTTTCATGTTTCTTGTCTTATGTTGACTTCTACACATTTGAAGAAGTAGAGACTGATTTCAGTCTTTGCAGACTGGAGTTGTCTGGGAAATCTCTTTACCAGTCATGTTGTTCAGAGATTCTGAGAAGGCTGTCTGGCATGGTTCATGGGCAAACTTGCTACTGGAGTCTTCAGGCAGGCTGGCCTGGTACCTGGGTCAGTGGGTGGATGAGACTAGCACCTGGATACACTAGGATAGATCTGTTAATTTGGTCCACTTGGATGGGCCTGAAGCCTATATCTGTAGGGGCCAGCCTGATGCCTAGGTTTATGAGGGCTAATCTGGCACTGGGGTGGCCCCTGAACCTTAGTTGGTGGGGTGCAGCCAGATGGTGACATGGTATGGTGGGCTTGGCACCTGGGTTCACTGGGATGAGCTGGAGCCTGAATTCATGGGGGCTAGCCTGATGCTGGGATGAGCCTGGGTACTGAGTTCACAAAGGTAGGCCTGACTCCAAGGTTTGCAAGAGTGGCCCTGGGGCCTCAGTCTGTAGGGGCTGACCTGACACTAGGGTCTGCTGGGAGGGACTTGGACCTTGGGTTTGCTACAGAATACCTGTACTCTAAGTCTACTAGAGCATTGAATGGCAGGGGCTGGCCTGGAAAGTAGAGCTACAGGGACTACCCTGACACTGGAAAGCTTGGACCCTCTGTCTGTGCATTCTGGCCTAGTGCCTGAGGCCAGGGATCCCAACCTGGCACTAGGGTAGGCCCAAAGCCTGGGTCTATGTGTGCCAACATGGCCCTGGGCTGGTCTGAAACCTGGAGCAGGCTTAAAGCCAGGGGCCATAGGGGCTGGCTTGATAGTGGGTGGACCTGGATCCTATATCCACAGGGATTGTCCTGGAGTCTGGGTCCATGAGTGCTGGCCTGATGATTAGGGCTTTGGGAGATAGCCTGGTGCTGGGGTGGGCTTGAAGCTTGGGCTAGGGCTGGTCTGAAGCCTGAGATTGTTGGCTCTGCTTAGCAGAGCCCCACTCAACAGTGGGGAAGGCCAGAGACCAAGTCTACTAGGCAGAGCCTGGAGCCTGAGGCCTTTGCAACAGTTTAATTTTATTTGCAATTGTCTTAAAAATCTGTTTTCTCTGGGGCTTGTCTTTAAACCCTCCTGTCAGGTATTTATATTCTTATTTGCTTTTAATATTTCCATTATCTTGAATTCTTAAATCTTTGCAGCATCTTGAATTCTTTAATTTCTTTGGATTCTGGAGCCTGAGGCTGCAAAATCCTGTCTGGCACCAGGAAAGGCCTGGAAGCTTAATCCTCTGGTACTGGCCTACAGTCTGGGACCAGTGGTGGCCTGCATGGCACTGGGTTTACTAGGATGGGTCTGGTACTAGGCTCTGAGGCAACGTCTGATGCTCACTTCATTCTCATTTCCCCACACAGAGGGTGTCTCTTTCTATGTGTGTTATCTGGAATTGAGGAAAGAGTCATTCAAACAATATAAAACTGTCCTTTCTACCATCTTCAATGTATATCTTTATTTCTGTGCTACATCTAGGTACAGTAGTCTCTCACCTATTTCCTTTAGCTCTTATGAATGCATTTTGTGTGTGTGTGTGGATAGTTTTTCAAATTTATGTTTCTGTAGGGGACTGAGCATTGGAAAGTCTTATTCTGCCATCTTGCTGACATCTTTCTCTAGTCACTTTTGTGTCTCCTTTTTTACAGAAAAGAGCATTCACACAGACACACATCCACACAGCACAAAACATACACATTTCCACAATAATTCTTAAAACTTAACACATATTAATAATTCTCAAATTAACCATAGTCAGTGAGGCTAGAGGAGAGCAAGTCTGGGCCATCTTTTAGTAAAAGTTGAGTTTTGCAATAGTTTCATTTTATTTGCATTTGTCTTCAAACTCTGTTTTCTCTGAGGTTTGTCTTTAAACCCTCTTATTGGGTATTTAGATTCTTTTTTGCTTTTAATATTTCCACTGTCTTGAATTCTTAAATCTTTACAGCATCTTGAATTCTTCAATTCCTTTGGATTAGTGATATGGTTTGGCTCTGTCCCCACCCAAATCTCATCTTGAATTGTAATCTCCATAATCCCCATGTGTCTAGGAAGAGACCTGGTGGGAGATGATTAGACCATCGGGGCAGTTTCCTCCATGCTGTTCTCATGATAGTGAGTGAGTTCTCATGAGATCTGATGGTTTTATAAGGGGCTCTTTCCCCTTCATTCCTTGCTTCTTCTCTCTCCTGCCGCCCTGTGAAGAGGTGTCTCTTGCCATGATTGTAAGTTTCTTGTGGCCTCCCTAACCATGCAGAACTGTGAATCAATTAAACCTCTTTTCTTTATAAATTACCTAGCCTCGGGCAGTTCTTTATAGCAGTGTGAAAATGAACTAATATAATTAGTATTCTGGTCATGTAGAAAACATGTTTTTACTTTGAACATAAGTTCAATGTGTTACATTCTCTGGTCACATTTAGACAGTAATAAGCTTAGCCAAAAACATGGGCTGCTGAGGATACTGTATGCCTCGTTTGCTCATTCATAACATCAGAATGTTACCTAAAATTTCCAAGCAGGGTTCAACTAGTTCCCAGTATAGAATAATGATTATGCATGGAGTGCTTGTAGACTTATGATTTTGCAATGGCAATGAAAAGATGAAAGAATGGAGAAGGACAAACCCAAACCATGAAATGACAACAAAAGATATTTTACTAATGTATATCTAACAATCTTTAAATAATAAACAATGCGGTTCTGCTTTAAAATTCTTAATGAAAACCCTTAGCCAGTTGTGGATGAGGAAAATTCTGTGCTTTCTTCCTATATTGTTGTTTTTCATTGCTTACAGGCCCTGAATTGCCTATTTCCTTTAATAAATCTATATATTGTCCATTGCAGATAACTATTTCTGCACTTCAAGGTAGCTCAAGTTCTAAGATTTTAAATAAAATGGCCCCATCAACTTGATTTCTGAGGAAGTTTTGCTGCTTACATTTTATAAAATGTAGGTCTCCAATTAATTATTGTTTTGGGATGGTTTCTTTCTTCATTTACATAAACCTGAAACCCAAACTTGCTATTTTCCTCTAAATATGACAGGACTGCTACCTCTCTATTTTGCCAGGTACCACGTGTTCTTTCTTTCTCATTAATTTCTTTTGCTTTGAGAGGAATGATCTACAGATCAATAAGGGTGAAAAGGCTTCCTTGGGTTTTGTTTCTTCATATGTAAAACAACTTTGTAGCTCTCTAATCTGTTGGCCTTGCTTTAATGATCCTTAGTTTTAGATCATCTAGTCATTCTCTCTGGTCCTGGTTCAATACAGTTTGGTTCTTATTTCTTTTATCTTTTCAAGGAGAAAGCCCCTGGTGAGCCAGGTGGAATGTGATGGTGTAGATATGATTTTCCACTATCATCGATTAGATCAAGGATCTTGAGCAAGTTATTTAAATTCTCTGAGCTCAGTTTCTTCAATTTCAAAATGCTACAAATAATAGCTACTTGTCAAGGCCGTGAGAATTAAACGTGACAATAGTAAAGTATAATTAACAGATGCTAATTAAGCTTGAGGAGGTAATATTAGAAGTGCACCACAAAGGCTTGATAAGTAAAGCTGGATATAGATTGATGGGGAGGGGGTCAGAGAGTGCCTTGTGACTGGTCAGATTTGAGTCATTATTAGTTATTTCAGTTTGGTCTAAGTTAGCATTTTCCTAAGTATCGACCACCCACACAAGATTAACCCCAATCATGTGTCTCTGTGTGTGTGTGTGTATATATGCATGTGTGCTTGCATGTATACACTTATATATTCCACATATATTCACATAATATATATCTATAAATACATACTCTGTATTCACTTTTATGGCATCCATTGAAATGATGTATTTATGTGTCACTTTCCCTCTGAGTTCCTTAACCTTACATCATTCATCTTATGTTCAATCCCTTGGAAATTGTAGTGGTTCAGTGAATGTTTGGGGAAAAAAAGTAAGGGAGAGAGACAGAAAGCCAGTAGAAGGAGAGAGAGGGAAAGAAAGAAGGATAAGTGGAATAGAATGGAATGAAAAGAACAAAATTGAATAAAATTAAATGATATAATCTGATGGTCAAGAATTTCTACTCTAAAGCCAGAGTATCTGATTTTAAATCGTAGTGTGGCTGCCATGTAATAGCTATGTGGTTGGGGGAAAGTTATTTATTCTCCTCTTTCATCTCTGAAATGAGAAAAATAATAGTATGTACCTCATAGGGTAGTTATGAGGATTAAAGGAATTGAACATGTAAAGCACTTAAAATAGTGCCTAGACTATAATACACACTCAATAACTTTTGACTATTATAATCTGTTCTTAAAGATTTAGTCCAGGAAGCAGCAGAGTATGTAGGATGAACATGGAATTTTTAATCAAATAAACTTAGTGTTGAATCTCCTGTTTGACAGTTACTATTTTAGGAGCAATTTTTGAACTCCTTAATTTTTTCCTAATAATTGTAAAAGTGTGGGGGATAGTAATTAATAAACTACCACTAAGGTTTGATATGAATATTAAATAAGATAAAGTATGTAAAAATGCATAATAGACTTGGCACATTATAATGCTTCATTTTCTTAAGACATGTCATTGTTCTTTCACTTATCCACCATTCCATTCTGATATTTAGGAACACTGACATCTAAAATTGCAGTAATTCATTTCCTTGTCTTGTCTACTTATAGCAGTGTATTAGTTTTCATGCATGCATTGATAGATATATTATTTTCCCACCTCAATAGGGAGGAGTAAGTGTGACATTATAATTTTTACCTATATTCACGGAGGCCCTTCTGTAATTAACAAGGACAGGGGAATTCACAATGGAGCCATAAGAAAAAATAATTTAAGTCTATTCATTATGTTCTTATTTTTGCCTACATTGTCTAGGAAATCAGTCTCCAAATTGTTCAAAAAGCAGATGCTTAGATACTTCCCCAATGCTTACAACTCTAGCTTTCCATCAGTGTGGAGAAGGCTCTAGAAATTTCCAGAGAAGCTGTCACTCTTGAAATGGAAGCAGATACTGTCCTAGTTTTGGTGGGATTTGGACATGAGGGTGGTGGAAGGAAAAATAGTAAGAGAAAGGTGAAATCAAGTTAAAATAGAAATGAACAGTAAGGGTAACTCTGAAAAGCACAGGAGGTCATAGAGGCGTAGCTCGGGAAAGGGGATCTGACTGTGGAGGAAGGGGAACATTGTGAGAGGGACTATGTAGACTGTACATTGAGAGGAGTCCTAGCATTTTTCATATCATCTTAAGGACCCACATCTCTACTCCCAGCCTATGACAGCTGCTGGTCACTGGGTATGGAAAGTGCTCCTCCTAATAGCCTGCTTGTCTGGGCACTGAGAAGCTTCAGGCAGAACGATGAATGGTTTAAACAGAAGAGGGATATAATTGGGAAATAAAGAAAATCCACACCCTGGTTTTGCAAAAAACTAACATTAGACTTTGGGCAAGTTATTTAATCTCTTTGGATCCAATTTCCTCATCTCTGGGATGAAGAGATTGGAGTCCATGACCTCTAACGTTTCCTCCAGATTTGTGAGTCTTTGTTTCTAATGTATTTCTCTTATCCACCTACTCACATTACCTTCTAGATTTAGGATTTGTGGCATTTCCAACTTAATGGAGGGTATTTCTCATCTAGAGCCCTATACCCCAAAACTGGTTCCCGACTCCTTCTCTGGGAATGAAAGAGTTCTATCTATACCAAGTGGCCATTTCATAAGCTTATTTGGTCAGTCTTCAGTGATCTTAAAAAAAAAAAAACAAGCAAATAATTTTTTTAAACCCCAAGAATTAAATTTTTGTTTATTTTAAGCTATTGTTTGGAATGAAGACCACGAAATCTTACTCCTTATGTTGTACCCAGTTTAAGGCAGTGGTTCTTACATATTAAAATATGCCTTTCAGATATTCAATATTTAAACAAATAAAAAACTATTCTCTCTTCTTTTTTTCTCCCAATTAAAATGTGTTTTTTATTCTTGTTGACATCAAGCGAGTGGAATTTTTTCAAAAATATTTTCAAAAATCTGCCTCAGATCTGAGATTTCCCTTCAAAAACTGGGACCAGGATAAATAAGTATGAGCAGCCAAAATAGAAAATGTTTTGCAAACTTAATTGCAGCATCTGCTAAATTACGCTGCAGGTTATAGAGATTCCTTTGCCCAGTATAGTCATAGCTGTTACCCTCCCACTGCCTCTGCTCTGATTAGACTCTCATCCTCCCACTTTGCTTACCAGAACAGCCTTGCTGGTTGCCCTGCCTCTAGTCTCCCTTGCTCCCAGCCACACTCTCTTTTGCTCCCACATCACCTACCTAAATCTGTAGACTCCTATCACTGAGTGTAAAGGCCTTAGAAAATGATCACGCAAAAATCACATACATCTTTTTCCCAAAACCTGGCAGTGAATCTACAAAAACAGCTGAGTCCTTACCACAATGTTTAGGATTCTACAAGATTCAACATGGAGCCGAAGCTAGCTTTCCAGGTGCCTTTCAAATTTTTCTCTAAAAGCCTTCACTCCCTGCTACATAGAGAATTCTTAAACCCCAAATCTATCATACACTATCTCATATATTAATCTTTTCCATTCTCACAGCCCAGAATATTTTTTTTCACCTGCATATAGTTTGCCTCTTCTGCAAAGCTTAGCTCAAATGCTTTATTTTCCAGAAAGCTTTCTTGACGACCACAGATAAAACAATTGTTTATTGTTATTTATTTCCAAACCACATTGCTGTTTAGCACATATTTCATTCCAACTTGTCTTAGAATTGCTTTTATTCATTTTTTTCCTTACTTGAAAGTCAGTAAACTCCACACAATAAGGGTACGAGTATGCCACAATCATTTCCACATCCCATGGGACTTAGCGCAATGTCTGAAACATAGTGGAAGCTAAAAAAATATTGATTGAAATTTAAGGCTGCTCCTTAATTCCAACCCGCTTCCTCATCTCATTGCACTCATATTAAGAAAGCAGGAGAATGAGAAACAATAACAAACGGAGATTAGCAGGGACTCTCTTGGGTGGATTTAGGAAACAAACAGGGAAGATTTCTGGAGAGGAGCACTAAAGAGAAGACATTAGGGAAAATCATATCAGAACAACGGTGGTCCTGACAGGAGGTCTCAAAGCCAGAGAGATTAAAAGGCAAGTGTTGACCAAGCACCATGGCATTCCAAGGTTGAGAGAGAGATTTTAAGTAGTGTTGGTAATGTGTGGGTGTCCTAACAGGAATACTAGCCATACAGTGAACCTTGGCAGTCAAGTGGTGACAGAGAATATATGCTGAGTATGGTGTCAGGGAAGAGGTTGGGGAAAAAGTAAAGCCTCAACTAAGTAAATCGCAGTGGACGAAAGTCCTAGAAAACAAGCTGCGTTTGGGCAGGAAAAGCAAGTCAGAGGTCAACCTTACAAACAAGACTCGGCCCACACCATTTGAAAGTGGGAGACATAGAGGGCCAACCGTGTGGTCATACTCAAGACCTATCTTTATCACACTGGATAGTGTCTCTGGCCAGTGAGTTGAGGTTGCCATTGTATTATTTTCCTGGCCAAGATTTGCTTGAATTACTTAGTGGGACAGAGCATAATGTAATAGGCTTCAGTGATTGGAGCTAGCGAATCTGAGGAAGGTAGGGACTGGTGGCGGTGATCAGCTCTGACTTCTTCCAAGGTGAATTATAAACTTAAATATCAATCTAGCAGGTTTTAAATTGTCTTCTAAAACCTCCCTGCAACAGCTATGGTGATAGTAGAAAATTTTCCATTAAAAAAGTAGGAAGTACTAAGGATTGTGTTAAAAATTTAGACAGAATTTTCCACTTCTTAATCCACACTGCTCTACAGAATAGATATCTCAGCTCTATTGGCACCATTGCCCAGAGAAAGGAACAAATAAGGGATTTACTTTTCTGTGAATTTGTTGCCTGTATCACATCTGCTTATTTTGAGGCTTTTTGCCTTTCTCTTCTTGGAAATGACCTGAAGTTGCCCTGATATAGTTACTTAGCTTAGCTGAAAGGACAAGGGTAGCATTGTGTCTTGGCTTCATTGATTATCTGTGAACCTGCATAAATGTCTTAATCATGGCAAGATTAAGTTTCCTTATCTGAAGCATGTAGACAATACTTAACTCATAACATTGCTGCAAGGACAAAAATAAAATAAAATAAGATGATCTAGTTGCCATAATTGTGACTATTAATGATAAAGGCTCCATGAAATTCTGCTTTTAAGTAACCTATACAAGTAAGTATTTGACTACAGGATTCTTTTAAAATAACACCTTTTTATACTTTGCATAACTAAAGTTTAGTGCTCCATTTTTATATAATACAATTATTACCTTGCTAGCTTCCTAAGCCCCGGTTTTTGTAACAGTGAAATGAAATTAGAAAGCCTAGCAGGCTTCTAGAATGTTAAAACTTGGCCTTGTAATTATTTCTTAATTCCATATTTTAGTAATTTCTCTTGTTCAGCCAATGACTAAAAATTTTTTTGAATACAGACAGGAATACAAGTTCCTTATATGCAATGTAGAAAATGTAGAAAAATAAAAAGAATGAAATTTAAATATCGTATATCCACTGTTAACATTTTGATGTACTTTTTATTATTTTTTATATTCCTACATATAAATATATTTTTACAAACATTCATTTGTATACCCTGCTTTCCCCATTCCTTAACAATTTTTCTACAATGTAACAGTCAATAAATGCAAATATTATATCATAAGAATATGATTTAATCAATCATTTAATTGATTGTTCTCCTACTCTGCATACTTTGGAGCAACTTTCCATTTTTACAAATAAATTCCAGATGTTACCTGGGATAATTTAGGTAAGATTTTCTTGACTTCCTCTCCCCATTTTCACATCCTGTGGAAGTTACAAGCTGTTTCTCTATAGTGTTGGACAAATTTCTATGGAGATCACATTCTCATGGCCAGCTCTGGCTCTCTGCTGTTACAGATACCAAGCTAGCTTAATTTCTGGATAACTTTATTCTCTCCCCTCTTTTCACGCCTCCCCCTCTTCATGCCTTTAACACTGGCAAGGAGCTTAGGCCTCTTCTGGGATGCACACACAGACATGGTACACCCCTTCCGTTCCAATGTGTGATAGCAGATCTAGCTGAAGCTATGCTAGAGCTTCTTTAGTGTTCTTCCAGAGGTGTAGTTAAAACTGGCACTAATTTCAAATACATTTGTTTGCTAGATTATATGTCTTTGAATGCGACACCATGGTGAAATGAAGAGGGCCCATGAGGACTGGGTCTCTCTTTAAATTACATTTGAGATAGCCTTTTATAAATACAATTGTTTGGCAAAAGGCTATGATTTTTTTTTTTTTTTGAAATGGTGTTTCACTCTTGTTGCCCAGGCTGGAGTGCAATGGTGTGATCTTGACTCACTGCAACCTCTGCCTCCCGGGTTCAAGTGATTCTCCTGCCTCAGCCTCCCGACTGGCTGGGATTACAGGTGCCTGCCACCATGCCCAGCTAATTATTTTTGTATGTATTTTTTTTTTTTTTTTTAGTAGAGATGGGATTTCACCATGTCGGCCAGGCTGGTCTTGAACTCCTGACCTCAGATGATCCACCCACCTTGGCCTCCCAAAGTGCTGGGATTTCAAGCATGAGCCACCGAGCCCGGCCAGCTATGAATATTTTTATGTCTATGGAAACATATTGCCAAGTTCCTTTCCATAAGTGTTATATTAATTTAGACTCCCACTAGCAGTGTATGAGACTGTCCATCTCACAGGCACTGACTCTTAAAATAAGCTGAAACTCCCACTACTTGTTTCCACACTTAGCCCTGTGAAAGTATTCACAATTCTCACAAGCAGGACTCATATATTTTTCCTTTGTGCACCCACTTCTCTGTGTACATAACTTGTGATAGAACTAATCATGGGGTATCAAAATTATTTGTACATCTAGCTGCTTCTTTAAACCAAATCTCTCAAGGTCAAGGTCAAGTCTTTCTCTCCTCTGTGACCTTAGCACAGAACATAAATGCTGACTGGAACTGGTCAGTTGTTCAGTGCACATTGTTGCTAGACATAGAAACTGATCTGATGAGTGTGAATCCACTACTTCTGAACTCTGAGAAGTACCCAGTCTACTTAAGGCCATTTCGCAGCACAGTTGTACTTTTCCTGTAAGTCCAAACCAGCATTCTCCCAGCCTTCCTGCAATACTTGGACTCACTTGCTTGGCTTTCTACCATTCTCTCTCACACCTACACACAAATCACATGCTGTTTCCTTTGCTTGGAATGTCCTTCCTCCCATTTTCCACATGACAATTTCCCCTTTATCCCTTAAGACTCAATTCAGAATGCACCCCAACATCCCCCAGGAAGAGTTAGTCTTTTTCTTTGCAGTTCAAGGCCTCATTGTTCATACAGCTCTTAGAGTATTTCCATATTATATTGAACTTATTAGTTTAATTGCCTTTCTTTTTCCATAGATGTGTGTTCTTAAAATTATAGGTCACAACTCATCAGTACCTTGAATTAATTTTAGTTATGGCATTCCACATTAAAAGGAAGAACAGAATAGAATACATAGAAAATATCAGAGTACATTCCATAGAGTAAGAATAAATGTTTCATAAAATTTTGAGTGTGTTGTGTGAGTAGGAAGTGTATGGGGCTGCAATACAAAATGTATTTTTTGAGTTTTATTTTTAATTGACAAATAATAATTGTATATATTTATGGGGTACAAGGTGATATTACAATACATGTGTACATTGTGGAATAATCAAATCAGGGTAATTAGCATATGCATCATCTCAAATATTTATCATTTTTTGTGGTGAGAACATTTAAAATTCTCCCTTTCAGCTGTTTCAAAATATTCAACACATTATTATTAACTATATTCACCTTCTTCCTTTGGGTTGTGATTGAATTACTTAAAGGCAACTGCTCTATCTATGGGCTTTAAGGATAGAGATGCTGCCTTATAATCTTTGTATTCCTAGGTTCTTAGATAGGATCAATTCAAAAATTCTTTATGGTACAATGAAAGAATGAATGCAAGACTGAATGAATATACATAACTTGCCTTCAAGCCAGAGAAAGTTTCTTCCTTAAGATCAAAATACCAAGACTGGAGACTATATTTGACTATGCTTTAGTCATAGTTATAGAATGAAGTGCCAGCCAGAGATCCAATCACTTTAGCAAAACCAGTATCTTCAAACACACGACTGATTGGCATCAGCAATTCCATCAAATAACTGACCATTTTATGCTTTAGAATTTCAACTTTCCTATTGGTATTTGGAAAATCTATTAAAACTATATGTGAGAATCCCCAGCCATAGCACTGGACGGCAGCTCACTTAAGAAAGTTGGCTCTCCTGACACCCTGCCTTGGTGCAAATCCTAGCTTTGCTGCTTATTAACTTACCCTCTTTAAGCCTCTGTTATATCATCTCTAAAAGGAAGAAGAGAGTACCTACATCATGAGCCCCAAATGCTTATGTTAATAGTAACCACTCAATAAACGTTAGCTATTAGCGTGTCATAATAGCTAGTTGTGGCAGAGACTACTGATTGCTTGCTTAATATCAGTTCTCTCCTTCATCCTTACTAACAGAATATCATCTATATTTGGGGAAGCATTGTACCTAATTAAAATATTTCTCAGTCTTTGTTTAAAGTTTTTTATTTTTAATTATTATAGATATATACTAGTTGTGCATATTTGTGGGGTACATGTGATGTTTTGATGTGAGCATATAATGGGTAATGATCAAATCAGGGTAATTGGGTGTTGCCCTTTCCTTCTACCTTTCTTTATTCTGCCTGGAATTTGCATATGATGGCTGTAGCTGAAGCTACCATCATGGACCATTAGGCACTCTTGAGCATGAAAGCAATGTGCTAAAAATGGCGGATCAGAAATACAGAAGAATTTTGAGTCTCTTCTTTTGAAACCAGCTCTGGACTATAATCCTTGAAATTTCTCTTACATGAGAGAAAGATTAAAATCCATCCTGTTTAAGCCACTGTTATTTTATTAAGTACACTGCTGGAACTAATTCTAAGTAATGTAGAACTCATAAATATTGGTGTTTTTTTCAGATTTTAAAACAATTTTAAAGTGAAAAATTTAACACTTAAATTAATACCCATTATGTGAAAGGTACTGAGATATATTTTTTTCTATTTAGCTCTCATAAGATTCTAGAGAGATGAAATTACTATTTTCCTTTATAGATGTTAGGAAAGTTGCAGTTCAGGGATTAAATAACATGAGCAAAAATATGTGACAAGCAGATCAAAGCCAGGTATGCCTAATTCAAAACCTCCTTTCTACCCAATAATAATTGAATATGCCTTAGGGAATACACACAGCTTATTTTCCTACTCAACAGATATCATTGAAAATACAGGGAACACAAATTATTTTTCTACTATAACCAACACAGATGAGTCATAGAATAGGATTTTAAAATCATGTTGATTTAAAGAAAACATGAGACACCAAGTTCAATTTGTAGGGAGGCACATCTAATGTTAGGAATTCTTAGGAAGTAAAGTTTGAGACACACATTTTTCTACCACCTCCTGGGAACATAGGTGGTTGTCTTGACCCTCAAAGTTCCTTGAAAAATAATCAGCCTCCGGAGGTGGGTGGGACATTTCCATGGGTGATTTGCTGCTGAATCATCAGCCCATAATTCACTTACCTCCACTTCCGGCACTATCCTCATCTCTGGAGAATTTGCCTCCTCCTATCCATTTACTCTTCCTTGGCAATAGAAGTATCTTGACCTCAGTGTGGGAAATGCAGCTTCTGAAAAGCCTCAGTTTTGTCAGACAATGAGAGCTGATATTATCATCATTAGTAAGAGAAAGCAATGTGCAGCCTCATGGTTGGTGATGCTTCATCCTCAGATACTTTCTCAGCCTCCTGCCCTTCCTTCCGTGGCTCTCTGCCACCTCTCACAGAGGTTTCCCTTTGTTTGATGGAAAGCAGGGGGGCCATTAAAGCCTGCCTTGGGAACATCAATGTGCTGCAGAAAAGCCTTGTTTCTGCTCAGAGGCAGCATGGTATAGAAGACAGAACCTGACTCACCTGTTACTGTGTCTCCTAAAAAGCAAATTACTTTTTAAAGCCAATGTTACAAAGTTACTATTAATTATTTTTATTATAAAAGTAATACATGCTATTATACAAAAATAAAAGTAAAAAGCAAAAAATAAAAAGTAAAAGTTTACCTTGCCCTCAAGGCCATTTCTATCTACTAGAAACATCCACACCCACATGTTATTATTGTCCATAAATTCACAAGTGTATATAAGTATGTGCATAAGTGTTTTAGTGGGGAGTCTAATATATATATATAATCCTGCCATTTTCTAGTTCACTTAACAGTATATTTTGAGCATCTTTCCAAATCAATCCATTGCCTTTTTCAATAACTTCTGTAACAGTTGTGAACTAGAATATCACAGACTGGGTAACTTATAAAGAACATATATTTATTTCTTACAGTGCTTGAAACTGGAAAGTCAAAGGTTAAGGAGCCCACATCCAGAAAGAGTTTTCTTGCTTTGTCATCCTGTGGTGGGTGGCAGAGGAGTAAGGGAGTGCACACAAGAAAGAGGGGAAAGAGGCTGAACTCATTCTTTTATCAGAAATCCACTCCTGTGATAACTCACCCACTTCCACCACAGTGACATTAACCTACCTATGAGGGCAGAGCCCTCATCCCTAGTCACGTCTTAAAAATCCCACCTCTCAAGGCTGTTGTCTTGGAGATTAAGTTTCCAACACATGACCTTTGGGGAACACATTCAACCATAGCAGTATCTCATTGTATGGATACACCATAAATTATAAATTCATTTTCCATTGATAGAAACCTAGATTGTTTTCAGTTTGTTTTAAATTCACAAAAATATTTGCCAAATACTTGATAGAGTCAAGTTGTCTTCGACAAATAGCCAAAGAAAAAGAACCCCAAAGGAAAGCATATAACATATTAGTTAAAAAGAAAAGACTCTAAGTGTCCAGCATATGTATTAAAAAGTTACTAAACCTCATGATTCATGAAATATAAACTAAAGAACCCTTGATGGGATGTCATTTTTACCCATCAAATTGGAAAAAAAATAAAGTATATAATAAACAATATTACCAGGGTGTGGGGAAAAGTCACAATCGATTTTGTGCAATCCTTTTTGAAGGGCAATTTGGTGGAATCTTGTCACAATTTTACATGAACATAGGCAGGAATATATAAATATGTGTATGTGTGTACACATATATGTGTATATATATGTATGTGTGTACACATATATGTGTATATGTGTGTGTGTATATATGTATGTGTATACATATATGTGTACACACACACACATATTGACATTTATTGAAGTTTATAATTGGAATAGTTACCTAACAACTCTGAATTGTCATTGTCACATATGTAAGAAGAGAATAACAATACTTACATTGCCAGGTTGTTATTGTTAGAGATCATATACTTAAAGTTCTTGGAATGGTGCCTGAGCATAGTCAGGGTTTAGTAAGAGGCAGCTATCATGATTCTCAGGAATTCCAATTTCTTCTCATCTCAGCTGGAGACATAGATTTGGTGACTCCTTTACAATATCAGACTAGGGGGAAGCAGCATGAAACACAGGCACAGCCCCATAGAGTCAGAAGTCTGGTCTCCTAACCCCGCCTTTGCTGCTTGCCACTGTGGAGCCCTGGAGAAGTCACTTAACCCTATCAGATCTTTTTCCTTTCTGTAAAATAAAGAAAGTAATACTTTACTACCATTTTGCAAGGTCCTTGCAAACAGAAATAAGTCTAGGTTTATATAAATTACTTAGTGAGATGATTTAAAAATACCACCCAGAAGGAACCTAGACAAATCACCTGTCAACTTCCACGAAATCACATTTGATCCTATCATTACTATTGGGTTTTGATGTATGAATGGGAGGTGCCATAGAACCATTAGCAATAGATGTTTATTTTTTTCCTGTCCATTTCCCAAAGTATTTTCCACAGTACTGACATTCCCTAGTATGTTAAAAGATACAAAGTAAGGAAGAAAAACATTAAAAACAACAACAACAACAAAAACATTTAAAAAAAACCTTTAGGCCAAAAGGGTATAAAAGACTTGACCAAATAAATTTAAACAGTCCTCCTTACTTTTCTTTAAGCAGACTTTTCACAATACTATTCTATGTGGTAAAACTCTTAGGGAGATATAATATGAGTCTTCAACTCATACTTGACTATAGATGCCTTTTGCATGAAACACCTCAAAGAGCTGAGTTCTGTTGAACTCAGTCAGCAAAAAGGCTGTTATGAAGCATCTTTCTAGAAAGATTTAGCTTTAAATTCTAACTCAAATATTTCTTCCAAAAGCCTGGTGTTGAGGGGGTACTATTTCAGAGGATCCAATGCTACCTGAGCATAAAATGTATAAAGGGCAATGTGGTTGATTGTACTGGGGCAAGATGAGATCCTTGAGCCGAGTCTTAAAGGATGAATAGATATTTGCCAAGTAGGCAAAATGGAACCATCTCCAAGAGTAATTATTTGACATAATTTAATGTGCAACAACATCCTCATCACTTTCTTCCAGATATTTCACAGTTGCAATCAGTGGAAATTATGTGACTAATTCAAGCCAATAAACATCATTGCATTCCAACTCATTGGGAAGAATAGGAATCATGAAAACACAGTCATCATCCTAAAGAAATTAATAATGTAATGATGAGAAAGGCATATAAAAATAACTCTAACAAGCAGAAAAAATCAATGTATGCTATTAATAGAGGTATAAGGTGTTATGGAAGCACAGAGGAAATAGTTTAACTTTGATTTATGAGAATGAGTTAGGGGAAGAATTCAGAGGAGGAGGTGGAGATAGATGCAACTGATCATTTCCCTAAATTGCTTTTATATGCAACTGAATTATTTTTCTCACTCCAGGCCAGGAGCTGAAGCCATAACAGACTGTTAAAGTAGAATGTATAAAGGCTGAATGAGGTTAGTCATATTTTATTACCCTTCAGATGACACATTTTTACCCTATACTTGCTTTTACTAAGACTCCATTGACAGGCAGGACTCACAGAGAAAACGTTATGGGAAGGACGAACTCTTTCTCATTAATATCTGGAATTTAAGATTAGTAAAAAGGAAGAGTTAGAGTGGCTTTAGAGTTCCCCATTTTAGTTTACTGTTGAGAAGGAAAGGGTTCCCTTCTATCAAGCTCACTTAATGTATCCAATTTTTAGAGGGTTTTATGCTTTACAAATTAGTTTTGATTACTCAGCAAGAACTTAATGCTACCTTCCTTGGGTTAGGAACAAGACAGAGTCTTGAAGGATTGGTATGAGATTGAATTTATTCTGACCATCTGAGTTTATAGAGAGAAAACTGTGGTTCAGAGTTGATAAAGGATTTGACAGAGTACTGCCTTTAGACCCAAGAAACAGAGGGAAGACATCTTTTGTTGATTCAAACGGCTCCACTATGGCCCTTTTCTGACTATGTTCCTATGGGAATGGAGAATCTACAAGGTAGAGAAGGGCCTAGCTGGAACCTTCAATTTTGACCAAGCCATGAGTACCTGGAACCCTGGATTTCTTGCCCAAATGGTCCAAATCCTGCCTCCAGGGCCTACATAGGTTTCTTCAAAGTGTCTGTCCTTCTGAGAGTGGATGTCGCTGTAGATATGCATACCCCTAGGCCCAAAAGGTGGCCAATAGGTAGATGTTTGCAGCAGGTGGGTATCTGCTTGGACTTGTGATCTGGGTGTTCCCCTGCATGCCCTCAAGACCCCTTGTAGTCCATGGAGAAGAAAAGGGGGACAGGCTTCAGGGTGTGGGGTAATGGCTGGCTCACCCCACACCCTCATAGTCCAAGGTAGTTTTCTGAGGAGTAGAAGAATTTTAAATTTAATTCTGAATTGTCAAGATAGGATAATAGAACATATTCTATCTAATAGTTTGTTGGCTGAATGTTTTGAAAGTTTTGGGTTTAAGACCCCTTTATACTCTTAAACATTATTGAAGACCCTCAAAGAGCTTGTATATATGTGGGTAATATTTGTTTATATTTATCACATTAAAAAGCAGAATTAAAAATGTTAAATATTTATAATTTATTTATTTAAAAAGCAATTAAGAACTTATAGTTGATATAAATAACATATTCTTATGAAAGATACTATATTTTTCAATACAAAAAGTTAGAAAGAAGAGTGGTATTGTTTTACATTTTTGCAACTTCATCACCTGATTTAAAGAAAGACAGTGGGTTTTTCTGTCCACTTCAGCATTCAATCTGTTGTGATAAGTAGTCTTAATTGACATATTTGAAGAAAATCTGGCTTCACACAGATACATAGTTGGAAAAAGAAGAAATATTTTTATAGCCTTTTTACATAATTGTGTATATTCTTTTTTTTGCTTCCACACCAATACTGACAAATAGTAATTTCTTAAAGATGTTTCCCAATGTAAATTCTGAAACCATGTGAAATAAATTTTAATACTTGTTACATTATGCATTAATTAGTCTTTTGGTAAATATTGGTTCACTGAGTTACACAGATCTCCCAAATATTGATATATTTCCTTATACAATATTTCTTAAACAGCTTTATTGAGGTATGATTGACATGTAAAAAGTGGTACATATTTAAAGTTTACAACTTGATAAGTATGCTCCCATGGAACTATCACCACAATCTATGACATAAACCTATCCATTACCTGTAAAATTTCTCCCACCTTTTTATTTATTATTAGTATTTGCATGTGTGTGATAAGAACACAACATAAGATCCACCGTCAGCATCTTTTAAGTATAAAATATAATATTAACTATAGGCAGTATATGGTACAGTAGATCTCTAGGACTTACTCAATTTGTACATCAGGAACTTCGTACCTTTTGACTAATACCTCCCTATTTTCCCTTTCCTCTGTCTCCTGACAACCACCATTTTACTTTCTGCTTCTGTGAGTTTGGCTATTTTAGATTCTTCGTGTAAGTGGCATCATGTAATATTTGTTCTTCTGTATCTGGCTTATTTTACTTAACATAATATCCTTCAGGTTCATCCAAGTTGCCACAAGTGGCAGGATTTTCTTCTTCTTTTTAAGGCTAAATATTGTATGTGTATACTATATTTTCTTTATCCATTATTCTGTCAATGAACAATTGGTTGATTCCATATCTTGGCTGTTGTGAATAATGCTGCAATGAACATGGCAATGAAGATATATCTTTAAGCTTCTGATTTCAATTCCTTTTGATATACACCCAGAAGTGGGATTGCTGGATCATATAGTAGTTCTATGTTTAATTTTTTAAAGAAACCTCCATATTGCTTTCCATAATGGCTGTGCTAATTTACATTCCCACCAGCAGTGTACAAGGATTCCTTTTCTCCACATCCTCATAAACATTTATTATCTTTTGTTTTTGATAATAGCCATTCTACAAAGTGTGAGGGGATACCTCATTGTGGTTTCCAATTGCATTTCCCTGATGACTAGTGATGTTTAACACCTTTTCATGTACCTGTTAACCATTTGTATGTCCTCTGTGGGGAATGTCTATTCAGTTTGTTTTGTCCATTTTTTAAATTGGGTTATTATTAATATTATTTTCCTATTGAGTTGCATGAGTTTCTTATATATTTTGGTATTAACCCTTTATCAGATATGTGGTTTGCAAATATTTTCTCTCACTCTATAAGTTGCCTTTTTATATTGTTGATTTTTTTCCTTTGCTACATAGAAGCTTTTTAGTTTAATGTAACTTGTCTATTTTTGCTTTTGTTGCTTGTGCTTTTGGTGTCATGTCCAATAAATCATTGCCAAGACCAATGTCAGGAAGGTTTTCCCTATGTTTTCTCTTAGGAGTTTTATAGTTTCAGGTTTTATGTTTAAGTCTTTAATCCATTTTGAATTGATTTTTGTTTATGTTGTAAGGTTGTAAAATAAGGGTTTAATTTAATTTTATTTTTTCATGCAGATACAATTTTCCCAACACCATTTATTGAAGAGACTACTCTTTTTCCAGTATGTGTTCTTGGCACTCTTGTCAGAATTCGTGTCTGTATATGTGTAGGTTAGTTTATTTCTGGGCTTTTTATTCTGTTCCACTGGTATATTTGCCTGTTTTTATGTCTGTATCATACTGTTTTGATTACTGTTGCTTTGTAATCTATATTGAAATAAGGAAGTATGATGCCTTGAGCTTTGTTCTTCTTGCTCAAAATAGCTTTGGCTATATAGGATCTTTAGTAGTTCCTTTGATAGTTCCTAAAATCCTATAAATTTTAGGATTGTTGTTTCTATTTCTGTAAAAACTAGCATTGGGATTTTGATAGGGATTGCATTAAATCTGTAGATCACTTTAGGTAGTATGGATATTTTAATAATATCAATTTATCCAATCCATGAACACAGGATATCTTTGCATGTATTTGTGTCTGCTTTAATGTCTTTCATCAGTGTTTTTTAGTTTTTAGTGTATAAGCCTTTCATGTCTGTATTAATTTTATTTCTACGTATTTATTCTTTTTGATGCTATTATAAATGAAGTTGTTTTCTTAATTTCCTTTTTGAATAATTCATTGTTAGGCTGTACAATATTTTAAAAATCCATTAATTGTTAAGTACCAACACTGAAAGAAAAGAAAACACTAATATAACCACTCATCTCATCAGAAAAGTCATTCAGTATAGGGAAGCTGACAAGATCATGGTAACAGATACAAGTTTTCTAAAATTTTATTTTTACTAACAGGTCCAATTTTATCTCAGGCAACAAATACTATCAGTTGTTTTCTTTGAAGTGATAGGTTCATTTTGTTCATATTTGAGAAAATTTCCAACAAATACTCAAGTCTGAATTGCTATAGTTTGTCTGTCAGTCCTTTTTTCAGGTAAAAATGTTTCTTAAAAATGGGGGATGAGGAGTAGGTCACCCACCACTCAAGCAATTGCACAAGTGCTTTTCCTCCAGATAACATTGTATTTTAGGCTGCAGCAAAGTGCTTTATGAGAAGTTTCCATTTCATCTTACAGTATATTTAAAAGATCTTACAGAATATTTTAAATACAAGAACTCAAAGATTAAGATTTAATAAAATTAATTTTACTATTTACTGTTTTTACCAAGGAAAATTTTTAGAGAAACCTGCTTTTTATTTCTTTTCTGTGAGTAAAGGATATGACTACAAGAACAATTTAGTGCCTCAATTCATGCAAAAATATCAGCACTTTTATACTATATTTCTTTGCAAGCAGCAGTAGCAGTTTAAATGTCAACAGAGTTAAAAAGGACTCAGGGACCCCTAGGAGTCTGTGGACCAGAGGCTGATTTAGACACATAATATGTGTGCTGCCATTTGTATTTTTGCCTTAAGCCATGAAAATAAATGTTAGGGTTTGAGCCTGTTGCCAAAGGTGTCTTACAGAAAGTCAAAATCAACATATACAATATAATTAAATATACATATTTTTACTAATGTGTGTATTGTATGCATTAATAAATTATATATGTAAACATATATTGTATGAACATATACAATATAATTAAATAGTAAGGATGTACTTTGCCATAGTATTGGTTATAAGCACAACTGAATTTAAAGAATAGTAATATCAGTATGGACTGGAGTATTTGAGAGAAAGTTCAAGAATAAATGAAACTTTATCTGGATCTTTGTAAAGATGAACAGGATTTAGAAAAGTGAAAGAGCAAAGGGAATGAGAGGAAGAAGATAACTTTTATATTACATATATTAAGATTTCCCATCCTGTTTTCTCTCCCAAATTCCAACACCCCATGAGTATTTCCACTCAATGATGTTCAGACAACTCAATCTCAATTTGTCCAGAAGTAAAATCAGCATCCAGGACAGTTCCTAGAATGCTTCCCCTGTGTGCCTACCTAAGATCACTCAAAGCTTTGTGACTGGCTCTTACTTCCCGTTCACTCTATTTTCTCTCCTTACCCTCCTCACTAATAAGATGCTATTTCCAAATAAGGATCAGATGTATGTCATTTTCTTACTTGTTTTCTGGCTTCGACTCTTATTCTCTTACTGCGGTTCTACCAGAGATATCATTCTTTTTTTTTTTTTTTTTTTTTTTTTATACTTTAAGTTTTAGGGTACATGTGCACATTGTGCAGGTTAGTTACATATGTATACATGTGCCATGCTGGTGCGCTGCACCCACTAACTCGTCATCTAGCATTAGGTATATCTCCCAATGCTATCCCTCTCCCCTCCCCCCTCCCCACCACAGTCCCCAGAGTATGATATTCCCCTTCCTGTGTCCATGTGATCTCATTGTTCAATTCCCACCTATGAGTGAGAATATGCGGTGTTTGGTTTTTTGTTCTTGCGATAGTTTACTGAGAATGATGGTTTCCAATTTCATCCATGTCCCTACAAAGGATATGAACTCATCATTTTTTATGGCTGCATAGTATTCCATGGTGTATATGTGCCACATTTTCTTAATCCAGTCTATCATTGTTGGACATTTGGGTTGGTTCCAAGTCTTTGCTATTGTGAATAATGCCGCAATAAACATACGTGTGCATGTGTCTTTATAGCAGCATGATTTATAGTCCTTTGGGTATATACCCAGTAATGGGATGGCTGGGTCAAATGGTATTTCTAGTTCTAGATCCCTGAGGAATCGCCACACTGACTTCCACAATGGTTGAACTAGTTTACAGTCCCACCAACAGTGTAAAAGTGTTCCTATTTCTCCACATCCTCTCCAGCACCTGTTGTTTCCTGACTTTTGAATGATTGCCATTCTAACTGGTGTGAGATGATATCTCATAGTGGTTTTGATTTGCATTTCTCTGATGGCCAGTGATGATGAGCATTTTTTCATGTGTTTTTTGGCTGCATAAATGTCTTCTTTTGAGAAGTGCCTGTTCATGTCCTTCGCCCACTTTTTGATGGGGTTGTTTGTTTTTTTCTTGTAAATTTGTTTGAGTTCACTGTAGATTCTGGATATTAGCCCTTTGTCAGATGAGTAGGTTGCGAAAATTTTCTCCCATGTTGTAGGTTGCCTATTCACTCTGATGGTAGTTTCTTTTGCTGTGCAGAAGCTCTTTAGTTTAATTAGATCCCATTTGTCAATTTTGGCTTGTGTTGCCATTGCTTTTGGTGTTTTGGACATGAAGTCCTTGCCCACGCCTATGTCCTGAATGGTAATGCCTAGGTTTTCTTCTAGGGTTTTTATGGTTTTAGGTCTAACGTTTAACAGAGCCAAAGACAAAAACCACATGATTATCTCAATAGATGCAGAAAAAGCCTTTGACAAAATTCAACAACCCTTCATGCTAAAAACTCTCAATAAATTAGGTATTGATGGGACATATTTCAAAATAATAAGAGCTATCTATGACAAACCCACAGCCAATATCATACTGAATGGGCAAAAAGTGGAAGCATTCCCTTTGAAAACTGGCACAAGACAGGGATGCCCTCTCTCACCACTCCTATTCAACATAGTGTTGGAAGTTCTGGCCAGGGCAATCAGGCAGGAGAAGGAAATAAAGGGTATTCAATTAGGAAAAGAGGAAGTCAAATTGTCCCTGTTTGCAGACGACATGATTGTTTATCTAGAAAACCCCATTGTCTCAGCCCAAAATCTCCTTAAGCTGATAAGCAACTTCAGCAAAGTCTCAGGATACAAAATCAATGTACAAAAATCACAAGCATTCTTATACACCAACAACAGACAAACAGAGAGCCAAATCATGAGTGAACTCCCATTCACAATTGCTTCAAAGAGATATCATTCTAAAGCATAAAACCTGAAGGTGAACAAGGAACAAGTCTCTCTTTCTTCCCTCCCTCCCTCCCTCCCTCCCTCCCTCCCTCCCTCCCTCCCTCCCTCCCTCCCTCCCTCCCTCCCTTCCTTCCTTCCTTCCTTCCTTTCTTCCTTCCTTTTATTTTCTTTTGATGGAGACTCACTCTGTTGCCCAGGCTGGAGTGCAATGGCATGATCTTGGCTCACTGCAACCTCCGCAGCCAAAGTTGAAGCAATTCTCCTGCCTCAGCCTCCCAGGTAGCTGGGATTACAGGTGCACACCACCACGCCCAGCTAATTTTTGTATTTTTAGTAGAGACAGGGTTTTGCCATGTTGGCTAGGCTGGTCTCAAACTCCTGACCTCAGGTGATCAGCCCACATCAGTCTCCAAAAGTGTTGGGATTACAGGCATGAGCCACCATGCCCAGCCCATGTTTCTTAGCCTGCTGTGTCTGATAGACAAACCCTGTAGACTAACCTGCTGCTCTACTCTTGCCTCATGATCTAAATGGTTCACCACTCTCTGAATACACATGCAGTTCAATGCCTTTTGCCTTCCCGTGGAATGCTTTCTGTCTGAAACATTTTTCTATTTAGGTTACACATTTGGAAACATCTGACTGTGTTTTAGAACTCAATGCAAGAGTCACATACTTGGAGGCAAATCACCGACCATTATCTGAGCCCTCAACTGTCCCACTCCTGTGGAACCTTATTAATTTTCTTGACTCCTTGCTCCAACTAGACTGTGTGGTCTTCTTGATTTGAATATGATATCTGATTGGTCTTTGTAATCCCAGTACTACAGTAAGTTCTCAGCAACATTTTTAAAAGTCAATAAATAGTATCAAGTTCTTTTCTGATTTTCATGGGGCTAAAGGCTAAAGGGGCATCAGAATATCTAAAGGACATGGAGGAGAGGATGGAAAACAAAGTTGGGAGACTTTTTAATGTTGCCAAATTTCCCATGGGTGTGCCCTTTATTTTAAGTGGGAAGATAGAGGTTTCAGTCCCGGAGCCATGTAAAAATTGAGAAGCACTGCCTTGAGCCTTTTGATACATAACAGTAAACTGAATGGATTAAGAATTTATTATAACTTCATTTTTTAAAATATAGTTCACTTTGCTCAGAGAACACTTGGTATTGAGGCATTCTTATATGGATGGGGTGAAATTTGAGGACTGGGGAGTGATAGCAGATATTGAGATATATGGGGGGATATGCTTCATGGTCCAGGTTGATTTTTTAAAGTAAGATGTCAACTTCCCCTTAAGAAAGTTAATAAATTGTACAAAGAAGAATTAGTGATTAATTACACAGAATAAATGGGGTGAGAGTATATTCAGGGCAATAATGAAAGACAAATACCATGTTGCTAACTACCATCAAGTTCCGGGTTAGAGCCTAAGTTGAAGAATCAGTTTTGCATGATGCTGTTAAGTGTTAGTCCTAATTTTTAGATAGAGAAACAGGCTTAGAAGAGGAAGGGGACTTGTTAAAGGTCATGTGGTAAATTCATGGCAGCTCCAACACAGTCCAAATTCTTAGACTGGAGTCCATTCCAATGTGCTTTACTGTTCCCTTAGTCACTGCACTGTGCTTTCTGACAAGCTAGAGCCCCACGAGTCATGAAACAAACTACAGGATGTTCCTGAGGGCAATGTTTTTGTTTAGATGACAGCTTTGGAAACCAAAACAGAAAACCAACACAACAAAACAACAATGACATTCTAAAGGCACTACCTAGTGACAATGTGGCTACATTGTTTCAGATAATGATGATAATAAATTCTGCTTTTAATCTCCCCTGTGGGACCACTTCTTTAGGAATAAAAACACTTTGTAACACATTTTACATGGCTAAAAAAGCCAGGCTGACAGTCCCGCAAATATAGGACCACAGTTTATTCCATCAGACTCAGCTTTGTAAAGTATCACTTTAGTTGGACTGTCTCTAACACGATTTCCTTTAATTTCTCCAAACCTTGCACAGGTTCTGTTTGTCTCATTTCACAGACTGTAATACAAGTATAAAATTGGAGGTAGAGTGTCCTTTGATCAGTGGTCCCAGCAAAAAGCTGTTAGTCCCAGGTCAGAGAGGCTTGACCTCTATAAGTAGGAAGCTATGACCTAGTCAGTTGTTGTGGGTTGAATTCTGCCCTCAAAAAAGATATGTTTAAGTCCTAAATCCCAGCATCTTGAATGTAACCTTATTTGGAATTAGGATCTTTGCAGGTATAATCAAGTTAGATGAGATCACACCAGGTTAGGGTGGTCCCTTAGTTAATATGACTGGTGTCCTTATAAGAAGACAAAGAAGTGGACACAGACACAGAAGGAGAATGCCATGTGACAGTGGAGGCAGAGATTGGAGCAATGCATCTACAAGCCAAGGAATGTCAAGGACTGCTGGCAACCATCAGAATCTAGAAAAGATAAGGAAGGATCTTCCTTTACAGGCTTTGGAGACAGCTTGGTCCAGTTGACACCTTGATTTGAGATTTCTAGCATTTCTAACTTTGAGAGAGTCAATTTCTGTTATTATAAGCCACCCCATATTTTGTTATGGCAGTCTTAGGGAATGAATACATCAGTATATTCTTATGAGCAGTTATTGGATAGGGATATATAGTTGATCCTTAGGCTGGGATAATCCTGCCTTTACTAAAAGGAAACTGAGAGCCAATAGGGCAAGCTCCCTGACACCTAGAAGACAACATTGAAGCTCCACACAAGGCCCTCTAAGGTGAAACTCCTATCTACCTGCTCTGCTTCTTGTCTTACCGATCCCTCGTGCTCTAGGCCCTTGGAGCATACTTCTTCCCATATAAGCCATGCCCTTTCACACCCCCAAGACATAGCACTCACTCTGCACTCTTCTCAGAAAACCTGACCCTTCACTTGTGCACCTGAGGAGTGCCTGCCTACGTTTCATGTCTGAGGTTAAGCATCACAACTTTCATGAAGGCAACTTCCTCTGATTCCCTAGACAAACACCGTGTCTCCTATGTGCCCTCTGGAAAGATATTATATCATTTTATGATGTTTCTTATTTTTCTGTCCACTATAGTAGTGTTTCTTGTGTGTTGACACCCACAAAGGGCTCTAATGAAAGAAAAATGTTCAGATCCCTCCCAGGCATAGGCTTGTGTTCTACCTAACTGAAGACCAGGTAGATTTCAGTGAACTGAATTCCATAAGTAGAGGGTACATGCAATATTATCCAGTGTCTGAGAATCCACAGGGTTTGTCTAAATCCATAGGTTTGTTCTCAACCTAAGCCATGTTGATATTTTGGACAGGAGAATTCTTTGTTGTGGGGGCTGTGGTGTGCATTGCAAGATGATTAGCAGCATCCCTGGCCTTGACCCGCTAGATGCCAGTAGCACTCCCCTGTTGTGACAAGCAAAAATGGCTCCAGACATGCCAAATGCCTCCAGGAAAGCAGCAGTGAGACTCACCGGTTGAAATGAATAGATACAATTGTTAAACAGCCATAGAGCATGCCAAAGCAAGGCAGGGGGAATGAGCTATTGGCCCTTTCATATCTTAAATATATAAGCCCTCCTTAAGTAAGGCGGTGTGGTATAATAGAAAGAATGGGCTTAGCCAGCCCGGAGTTTATACTCCAGCTCTGCTATTTAATAGCCATGTGATTCTAAGACTTTAACTTCTGTGAGTCTCAGTTTCTCATGTTTGTTATCATGAGGATGGACTAACTGATAAAATACCTGAAGTGCCTGACTAAAGGCCTGGCACATAGCAAGTGCTCGATAAATATCAGTGTTTTAAAAATTGTGTTGGGAGGGGATGCAGGATAAAGCCCAGGGAATTAGATAGTCTCTCTGGCAGCATTCTCCTGGGATGAATAAGCAATTCAAGGAGAGAGTTCTAGATTTCTGGGGCCCAGAGGACGGGGAGGGTAGCAGTGGCGCCTGATTGGGTGGGTCAGAATGCCAGGCATTAGAAATAGAAGCAAAAAAACCTTTCAGAAGCCTTGGGAAATGACAATCTGAGTCAGAGGGAATTGGAACAAGCAATATCGAGATGCATTTAAATTTAATTTAAAAAGAAAAAAACAAGGCACAAGCAAATATTGTTCCCATACATGTACTCATAACCCCCGACAAGCGTAGTTTGAGTTTGTGCGTGTATCTTGCAGTCCCACATCTTCCTTTGTCATATTTGCACTTGAGTGGGAGTTTGCCATATGGTGCCACTTGCTAAAGGGCACGGGGGGCAGGAACTAATTAAAAATACTACCCCCACAATACCCACATATCACATACACATGCATACACACAGAGACACAGACACAAACACGCACAAACTCATTGCTCTAGGGAGATTTGCTATATTAGGCAGAACCTGGGAGCACAAGGCACAACAATAAAATGGTAATCATTGGAAAATGACTGCATGAAACAACGCAGACTCACTGCTCTACTTACCTAATTACTCTGCCCTTGAGATATTTTTGTTTAAAGCTACTAACATAAGAGTGGCATTGTCATAGCAACCTTCTGTTGGATGTTGTTGGGTAGTCTCCGAGCAGATTAAATCACTCACAATTCTCATCAACAATGCTCTAGTGGCATAATTTCTAACACCCCAGTGCATTTTCCCACTTGATCTTTCTATAATGTAGAGCGGAAACTGGATGGTCATTGTTAAAAGGTCCCTGTCATTTCTATGTTTGTCTCTAACAGGGTTTCCAAGAGGCCACATTTCGGGTAGCAGCTGTGATTTACTGGGAGGAGCACTGGAACTGGAGTCAGAAGATCTGGACCCCAATTTTACTAGCTCAGCGATTTTCAATAATCCCCAACTTAACTTCCCTGAATCTCAGATTCCTCAGCTGAAAAACAGGCTCAAGATTGTTTTCCATCCTCTTACCGCACTCCCAGCCCACAGCTTGCTGTGAAAGCTTCATGAGAACATGTGTGCGGAAGCACATGAACACTGTGCTAGGGCCTGGGTCGGGGCAGAGGAGGTAGCTTTCCTGACATTTATGCCAGTTTTCTGAGCTTATAAGACATGGCCCATGAATATTTTTTCTTTTCTTGGGATCTCTAAAGATCTCTCACTCCATTTTGTTTATAAGTTTCTGTGGAAGCCATTCATTCCTTCCCTGATTATGAAAAGCAGATGAAAGACTTCATATAGATTAAGAAAAATCCCCGGTTTGCTTTTTTGGATGAATAATCAAAGACTAATGTACTTCTTCTTCAAAGATCTCCAACAGCAAACTCATCTCCACTTCCTCCAAAGGAGGAAAAATAGACATATTTCCTTAATCAAAGTGTGGAATCATCTTGGAAATGGAATAAACATTGAAAATGGCAAGGGGCTATTGCTACTGGTCTCATGACATAAGCAGTCTCTCTCTTCGTAAGTTGGAAGGGCTTGGAATATAGCAGATGCTCAATAAATGCCTATTCTTTGGAGAAATAGCAGTGATTAGGGTCAGAGAAAGAAAGATAGGTGTCTAGATTAGCCGAGGGGAATGGAGTGCTTGAATAAAAGTAGAGTTTGAAAAAAAAAAGAGAGAGGCAACAAATTTCTCCCATTGTTAACACTTTCTCCTTTCATCGCACCTTTTACCCAGAATGACACAACAGAAAGACAAGGAATAAATAAGATAATACTGGAATTAATAACTTCTCTACCTCTGGGTTTGAGTAAGATACTAACTTTGCTTCTGGAATCATGACAGGATTTAAAATTGGAACTCATGATAGCATCGATGTCCAGATGAAACATTTGAGGTTTCTGTATCACATTCTGCTCACATTCTCAATGCTCCTTCTTTCCCTCCCTTTCTTTTCATGTCACTATTTATATAAATGTCTATTTTTGAGATTAGGAGCCCTATCTTCTTTGCCTTCAAAACAGCCATGAAACTTAGCACTGAACTTCTTAAATAGAATTAGGCCAGGAAATATAGTTAATAATAATCATGGTCACATTTTTCAATTACCTGACATTTAAAGTGAAAAACATCCTAGCTTCAAGACTTATTACCAAATATCTTTCTAAAATGCATTAGTCCATTTCTGCCTTAAGATGGAAAATGTGGAAAGCATAATTGAATCTCTGGTGACTCAGTAGCTTGAAGGAACATTAGCATGAATGTGAATTCTCATTTGTCAGTGCAATAGGGTCCTCAGAGGTAGGGTGAAGGGCTCAGAGATAGAGCTTGGGCCAACTATATGCTGATTTTAGATCCCTCTCTGGGTTTTAAAAAATAGGTCTCTGATGGAAATATTTTTCCCCATGACCTGCCTTTTTCTCCCAAAAGTTGAATACTGCTTCAACAGTACAACAACAACAAAAAAATAAGGTATATAGAGTTCAGCAAATACAGGTTTTACCTGCTCCCTTTCTTCTTCCAGCACATGAAGTGCAGTCATTTCTGTTTCTCTCTTGTATCCAAATAGTGAAGTCCCTATGCCACATACTGTAACACCTACTGAGACCTGGTAGGACAAACCTACACAGAGTATCCTGAGATGTACTGTCAGTCTTTATTCATTCTACTCAGCTTCTGATTAAGCTTCCTAAAACAGACCTCAGTGATTCCCCCTCTATTTTCTTGGGACAGAAAAGATATTTCTTAACAGGTGAGTCCTCTTATCTGCCCCTACCCCAAACTTAATCCTTTGAAAAGAGTTCTGCCCTAGCCATTGTAGTTCTCAGGCTTTTGCGAAGCAAAACCAGATGACAAGTGCCTCAACTGGTCAAAGAAGAAGAAGGAGCATGGGAAAGAAAATATCAAGGTTTTTGAGACAGCTAGGTTTCTGGAGAGGAAATAAGTGGAATAGAGGAAGAGTTCAAAGTTGCTGAAGATGTAAGATAAGTGGATAGGAGAGAAAGGAGGTCGCTAATAAACGCAGCTGTTGGTTATAAACTGGATAATGTTCAAGATTTGAATTTTCAATAATTTTTTCCTTGATTTTCTGAGGATATTTAAAAGTGGCACCAAGAGGGGCCCTAGGATTAAAGTTTTATGTATATATAGTTATCATTATATACATATAGTTATATAGGTAGATATCTATCTATATGTGTGAATATATATATGGTTAGAGATCCATCTTTGTGTGTGTGTATATATGTATATGTGTATATGTGTATGTGTGTGTGTGTATATATATATATATATATATATATATGCTCTATTTCTTGAAATCCTAGTCATACTTCAAGGACTACTTAAAATGACACATCTATAAAATCCTTCCTGTTGTTTTCTAAATGGATATTATCTCAATCTCTCTCTTTCTCTTGCTCCATTGAACTCCCTCAGCATTTTGTACCTATCTTATGACACTCACCTGATACTATTCTGTATTGTGTTATTTTATTTATTGTTGTTTATTTATTTATTTGAGACGGAGTCTCATTCTGTTACCCAGGCTGGAGTGCGATTGTGTGATCTCGGTTCACTGCAACCTTCACCACCTGGGTTCAAGCAATTCTCCTGCCTCAGTCTCCCGAGTAGCTGGGATTACGGGTATGCACCATTATGCCTGGCTAATTTTTGTGTTGTTTTAGCAGAGATTGGGTTTCATCATGTTGGCCAGGATGGTCTTGAACTCCTGACCTCAGGTGATCCACCCGCCTCGGCCTCCAAAAGTGCTGGTATTACAAGCATGAGCCACCGTGCCCAGCCTGTATTGTGTTATGTTTAACTTTACTTGCTACTTCTTCCTGTCATAAGACTGTAAAGTGCTTTGGAGGACAGATTGCAACTGCTCATCTGTGTAGTCTGCACTATAAAACTATTGAATTGAATTTAGTTAAAATGGGCAAAGGTAAATTCTGATACAGTGTGGGTGTTTTGCAGGCTCTCTCAAACTAGCTTCTCATCTCGTATTCCCTCAGTAAATAGTACCTCCATCCATTCAACTGCTCAAGTTTGAAATGTAGGATAATGTTTTGATGCCTCCTTTTCTCTCAGTTCCCAAACACAATAGATCAAAAATACAGATTGATTTTACCTCCAAAATATTTCTTTGATCCAACTAGTTTCCCCATTCCCATTGTCATTGTTCTAGTCCATGATCCACACGTATTTTCCTGCAAAGGACCAGACAGGGAATATTTTAGGGGTTCAGGACCACATATGCGCTCTGTTACATATTCTTCATTTTTGTTGTTATTGTTTTAACAAGTGTCTTAGTCAATTTAGGCTGCTACAACAAAGTACCAGAGAATGGGTGGCTTACAAACAACCACAATTTATTTTGTACAGTTCTGGAGGCCGATAGTTCAAGATCAGAGTGCCAGCATGGGCAGTTCTGATGAGGACCTTCTTCTGGGTTGCAGCTTCCCAGTTTCTCCTTGTATCCTTATATGGTGGAAAGAGGGTGAGAATCCCTTCTGGGGTCTCTTCTGTAAGGGCACTAATCCCATTAATAAAGGTCCCATCATCATGTCCCATTACCTCCAAAAGGCCCCTCCTCCTAATAGCATCACACTGGGGGCTAGGGCTTCAACATATGAATTTAGAAGAGGCAGGTCACAAGCATTCAGTACATTGCAACAGCCCTTTAAAAATGAAAAATTTTTCTCTGTCTTTGGGCCATACAGAAACAGGCTGTAGGCTGTGGTTTGCCGACCCCGGCTTTAGTCTGAGCCACCCTAGTCCCGCACCAGACCAATGCATCACTTTCTATCTGCTCTCCCCTCTTCTATGCTATCCTGCAATTAATGTTCCAGAATAATGTTTTAAACATGCCAATCTGATCCTTTTGTCTCTCTGTTTAAAGTCTTACGGTGGCTCTTTACTCTTAAGGAAAGATGAAAATCCTTAGCACAGTCAACCGGGCTCTTCATAGGTGGCTTCTTTCTTCATCTGTCACTACATTAATTATTAATTGCTCCTTTCTTTGACTCTGACATTTTCACTCTTGCCTCCTAACTTTTGAATATGATATTTCTCCTACCTGGAAAATCCTGCCTCTTCCATCCTTTTGCCTATTAATGTTTACTATTCTTTCAAACTTCAACACAACTGTAATGGTAATTGATTAGATTCATTTATTATGTATTCCCATTGAGCCCTTGTCGTTACATTGGATTCCAGAGAAGCAGACCTTGAGAGGAGGATTCACGTGCAAGTGCCCGCAGGAGAAACCATAAAGAAGTGCGTGTGAAGAGTAAGCGTAGGGAAGCCCAGTGTGTTCTTCTGGATCCTCTGAGGAGCAGATGCCAAGATGGAATTAAGCATCTGAGGATTTTATCAGGGAAATGCCTATAAAAGTAAATTGGCAGGGGGTAATCAGGATGGGCTGGAAAAGCCATAAGGCTGTGATACAGGTCTGAGCCCATGTGAAGGAAGAAGGCAATGAAGGGTCGTGGGAGCATCCTAGACTCCTCTTCAGTCTAAGAAAAATTGGCTGAGGCTGTCAAATAGTTCTTGAGCCAAAGTTACCTGTCATGGGAATCCTAGGCCTCCTGGGAATGGGCCTGTCTTAGTGTCCCTGCCACGCTCAGTTGTTGGCTGGGAACAGCCTGGGGGAAGTGCGGCCCTGGGACAAACTCAATGACGGAGTTCAGAAGCAGCAGCTGGAGCCATCAGTCAATTATGCTCTTTATAGCTGGAGGTCGGTGAGGTGCATTCTTAATGGCCACAACATCCAGCAAGGGTTCAGTCATCAAAGGCTCATGCTCAGCCTAATCAAGAGAACTCTGTAGTGTAAATGCTGCCCCTAACTTTGTTTTTCCAGAAGGCAAGGAGGCTGGGATTTTAGACTCTCCTACCAATCATTGGATAGGGGCACTTAAACTCCTAAGCAACTCCCACTTTCTATGCTTGCAGGCAATCCACTCCAGTGTTCTGAAGTAGCCGTCCAGAAAACGATCAAGTGCAGTCAATTAGAAGCAAAGGCCCTCAGAAGCTGGGAGAGAAGTTCACAGAAACAATTCAAAGGTTTCAAAAGAATCTTGTCACAGCACCAATAGTGTCCAGTACAACTCTGTTCCTCCTCTTTTGTTTTCAACACCCTTGAAATGATGTGTTACTTAATGTCTGTATTTTGTGCTACATTAGAATCTCCATGAGATTAGGGATTATATCTATCTTGTTCCCTGGGACTAACATAATACCTGAAACAGCAGAAACTCAATAGCTGTTGAATTCTTCATAGAACTAACCAGAAACCTGCTTTGATTATACAGACTAAATTGAAGTAATTTTGCCATCGATTGGAAAATTAATAAACTAAAAAAGACATATGAGCAAAGGCACCCTCAGCCTTACTATGTCTGTCTAATCCTTGTGCTATCAGGCTTCCCCAGGCCTCTTCACTCTTGAATGCTGGTAATAATATTTGGAGTTCAGGTAATGCAGCTGGAGCTTTATTCCATTTATTGCATTCTCACTGCTTCTAGCATCCTCTTAAGGCAATCAACAGTCAAATAAGCTGTCACTTCCTGTATTTCCATCTATGGCCACAACAGTTGACTCTCCAATACTGATATACTGAAAGAACCGACCTTAAGAAATCACTTATCTCATTTGTTCTCCACCTCTTCAGATGTTCTTGGCTGCTGGGTCAGTTAAGGGCATTAGAGAACGCTTGCTTCATAGTCACTCCATTATTCCCTCTGATAGTCAGTCTGCTTTATGATGAAATGAAGAGAAACTGGATTTATAAGTCAAATAATCTCCTTTCAAGTTTTTATCCTGTCACTTGCTAGTTGTGTGATTTGGGACAAATCATTTAACTCCTTGTAAAGGGAGAGAAGGAAGGCTGTAAAAAAATTAAGCAATAAAAAGATAAACTCCTTGTAAAGGGAGAGAAGGAAGGCTGTAAAAAAATTAAGTAATAAAAAGATAAACTCCTTGTGGTATATTTTGTTATTGTTCAAAAATATCTGTTGCCCCTCTTAGGATGTCTTAGGTCATTCTTGCATTGCTATAAAGAAATACCCAAGTCTGGGTAATTTATAAAGAATAGAGGTTAAATTGGCTCACAGTTCTGCAGGCTGCACAGGAAGCATCCCACTGGTGTCTACTCACTTCTGGTGAGGACTCAGAAAGCTTTTGCTTATGACAGCAGGCTAAGTGAGAGCAGGTGTCTCACATGGCAGAGGGGGAGCAAGAGAGAGAGCGAGTAGGAGGTTCCACACATTTTTAAACAATCAGATCTCATGGGAACTCACTCATCAAGAAGGGGATGGTGCTAAGTCATTCATGAGAGATCCACCCCCTTGATCCAAACATCTCCCACCAGGCCCCACCTCCAATGCTGGGGATTACATTTCAACACGGGATTCGGTGGGGACACAAATCCAAACCATATCGTAGGGGAAAGATTGTATTTACATGCCTTTTTGACATCAAGTTTGCCCAATGAAATATATAATGAAATATAAGCAGAACTAATGTTTGTTCCTTCTAAACAGAAGCTTTCAGAGACAATGCATATTGCACTATGCTTTCTCTTTGTCTCTGCTATGAGTATCAGCCATGTTTCAGACAGAGGCTGTTCCAATAACCTGGACTCTGCAGCAAAGACAACAATGAACAACACAGTCATATTGGATATAAAAGGACATGCAACGAACAAGAAATGAGCCTTTGTTCTTTCAAGTGTACTGTGATTTGGGGGTTGTCTGTTACTGCAATTTAAGCTAGTTTGTCCTGATTGATACACATTTCTTAGTTTTCTCCTCTGTAAAACATATGTTAAAATAATTCTTAATCTTCAAATTTGTTCATTCAGCAACTCTTTAGCTTGATCTTACTAAATTCAAGACACATGCTAGAAACCAGTAGGTTCCACAAGATTGAAATGGTGTCAGCCTCTTGTTATCGATAAGTTTATAAAATAATAAAAAGAACAGTAGTATATACATAATTAAATATATGTCAGAAATTGCTCAATACTACCAGATAGGAAGTGATAAAAATACTTTGGAAAATTAAAAGAAAGAGGTCCCTTTTTAACTGATAGCTTCAGAAACTCTTCCTTTAGGAGTATTGAGTTTGAAGGTTGGACAGCACCAAACTTGGGAAGCTAAAGTGGAGGAGGTTTTTCCTCCTAGTAGAAATGACTTGGGTATCAGGAAGCACAGATCATTTAAAGAGAAAAATATTTTAGTGATTTTAGTGTTTGTGAAGGGAGTAGAAATTAATATAGAATAGTACTTGGATGTCATGTGTTGAATAGTCTTAGCTAAGAAATTTGAACTTTATTTTGTAGAAACTTAGTATTACTAACTTTTTGAGGCACAGCATGACAGTAGTTTGTTAAATTAATTAGAAAGAGAGAAGTTAACATGGAAGCCCATTTAGAATATTATTGCTGTTTTGTAGACTAGCAGTCAGCATTTTTTTTTTGTAAAAGGTCAGAAAGTAAATATTTTAGCCTTTGTGAGTCATATAGCCTGTGTTGCAACTTCTCTACTCTGCCATCATAACATGAAAGCAGACATAGACAAAAATTAAATAAATTAGCATAATTGTGTTCCATTCCTGAAGGAATGGAAAACTCCCCTTCCCTTCCTTCCCTCCAGAGGCTTCATGTCACTCTGTACTATGCACTAATATTCTGCATGAAGACTTCCTTTAAAACAGGGTCATTTCTGCTTAAAAGAGAAATGATGACATCTGTTCCAGGGGAGAAAGTCTAAAAAGTAAAGAGAATCTAAACTAGGGCAGTGAAGGATGGAGAGGAGGAACAGAGTGAGAAATATTGATAGAGGGTGGATTTACGGGAATAAAGAACACTAAAGGCAGAGTAGCTTTGAGAGGGGAAAATTATTTCAATTCTGAACATATTGAGTTTGATGTGAAAGGCAAATGAGATAATGTAGTAAAAGGTGCTTCACAAACTGAGAAGTGAAATGGAAGGGTTGTTTTAAAAGGAAATGGCTGAAACAATTTTATGACTCAACACAAACCCAATCAACACTCCTGCAAAAACAATCAAAGCGCATGAGCTATATAGATTGTGGGACAGTCCTATTCAATTTCTAGGTCAACATCATGGCATTATGATACTATTTTTATCTCTACTATTTCCTTTGAAATGAAGGGCAGCTGTTCCAATAGACTGATGTAGGCGAATACATTTACCTGTTTACTCATGAGCCTAGATAGAACTGCTAAAAGAGTTGCAAAGCTATTTGTCTGCAAATCTTTAGTGGGTGAGATATTTAGTTCAGGAGTGAGGGATAAAATTTGATAAGCCCTCCTCAGCTTGGTTCTCCTTATTAGTTTTTTTTTTTTTTTAGTGTTTCTTTAAAACCTGACCTTTATAGAAACAGATAAGATTACTTCTTCGTACCTTAATTATCAAGTCAAATGATAAGTTAAAAAAATGCAGCTTTTAAAGGTTTGTACTCGCGATAGTTTGCTGAGAATGATGGTTTCCAGCTTCATCCATGTCCCTACAAAGGACATGAACTCATCATTTTTTATGGCTGCATACTCTCACAAGGACAAAAAACCAAACACCACATGTTCTCACTCATAGGTGGGAATTGAACAATGAGAACACATGGACACAGGAAGGGGAACATCACACACTGGGGCCTGTTGTGGTGTGGGGGGAGTGGGGAGGGATAGCATTTGGAGACATACCTAATGTTAAATGACGAGTTACTGGGTGCAGCACACCAACATGGTATATGTATACATGTGTAACTAACCTGCACATTGTGCACATGTACCCTAAAACTTGAAGTATAATAAAAAAATAAAATTTAAAAAATAATAATAAAAAATAAATAAAATAAAAGTTTGTACTCATAGGAATTCATTTACTGGGAGGAACTACTGTATGCATTTGTCAAACTTAAAGAATTGTCCTTTCCTTATTATCTTGCCTTACTTTAACTTTTTAGTTATATTAATGCCAGTTGAAGACTGAAGATTAAAGTCATTAGATAATTCACTGACACCAGAGACATTGACTCCATCATCTTGCTTCCCTGAAAGGAAGGAAGCAATGTACACATGCTAACCATTGTTAGAACGAGCAAGCTCATGAGATAGGAAACTTCTAATAACTTATTATGGCAAGGAAAAGAAGCAAAACCAGCAACAAGTAGCATTACATGGTGGTTAAGAGCCTGGCCTCTGGAGCCAAGCAGGCTGAGCTTGCCCTGTTATTTCTCAGCTATGTAACTGTTAAGCAAATCACTTAACTTCTTTGTGCCTCAGGTTCATCATTTGTTAAGTAAGAAAATAATACCTGGCCAGGTGCGGTAGCTCACGCCTGTAATCCCAGCACTTTGGGAGGCCGAGGCAGGTGAACCACTTGCGGTCAGGAGTTCAAGACCAGCCTGAGCAACATGGTGAAACTCCATCTCTACTAAAAATACAAAATTAGACAGGCATGGTGATACACGCCTGTAATCCCAGCTACTTCGGAGGCCGAGGCAGGAGAATCACTTGAACCTGGGGGGGCGGAGGTTGCACGGAGCAAGATCATGCCATTGCACTCCAGCCCAGGCAACAAGAGCAAAATGTCATCTCAGAAAAAAAAAAGGCATTTTATATATATATATATATATATATATATATATATACACACATACACATATATATACACATATATACACATATATATACACATATATATACACACATATATACACATATATACACACACATATATACATATATACACACATATATACATATATACACACATATATACACATATATACACATATATACATATACACACATATATACACATATATACACACACATATATACATATATACACACATATATACACATATATACATATGTACATATATACACACACATATATATACATATATACACACATATATACACATATATACATATATACATATATGTATATATGTATATGTGTGTATATATGTATATATGTGTATATATGTATATATGTGTATATATGTGTATATATATGTGTATATATATGTGTGTATATATGTATATATATATGTGTGTATATATATGTATATATATATGTGTGTATATATATGTATATATATATGCTCCAGAGTTCGTAAGAGGTAGCAGTTGATTACCACTGGAGATAGAGGAAAAGAGAGTTTGACAGCAGTGTATTGTGAGAAGGACATTTCAGGTTGATGGCAAATAGTAGGGGAAATACATAAATGTGTAATAATACCTATCTGTAAGGTAGTTAAGAAGGTAACACTATATATATATATATGTATATATATATAAACTAGCTAGTTTATATATATAAACTAGCTAGTTTATATATATATAATAGCTAGTTTATATATATAATAGCTAGTTTATATATATAATAGCTAGTGTATATATATATATATATATATATGCCCTATAAGAACTAGCTATTATTATGAGTTGCTGAGAGCAAGAAAGCAGTGCAAACCTAAAGGATGGGCCAAGGATTTAAATGTTATAGAAGAATGGCTAAGATGCCAAAGCTCACTGTATGTGGCAGAGGCATGGTGCAAGGCGTGTCCAGGTTCATATATTGCATTAAGTGTGAGAAACCCTGGAGTATGAACCAAGAAAATGCAAAAGCCAGAAGTGATGGAGGAAATGAGGCACAATAATGAAGATATTGAGAGGAGGGGGTGGGCCTAGAGTGAAGCTTTTCATGCCAGTACTTCTTTTGAAGGCCCAGTTCTCATCTCTCTCAGGGGTTCCTTCATCTCTCATAGAGTCCACAGCTTTTAAGGGCCAACATTTGAAGTCAGCCTGGTTCTCTCATTTGAGCTGGATAGAACATTTTAGAGCACCATCTATTCTTCAAGAGGAAGTTTAAAAATAAAAGAACCTTGAAGAGGAAAAAATGTAGACATTCAATCTAACCTTTTCATTTTACTAGCCAAAGCTAAATAGAATGCAGGTTACCTGTTTTTCAGCCAGGCACCATCATTTCCTAATTGTTATAAAATTTATTATTATTGTTGTTATTATTATTATTTGCCATAAGAAGTTTCCCATATCCTTTTAGTATAACAAAAACACAATTCACAAGCATTATAAAACCCATGGTGTCTAACTATTAAAAAAATTAAGTGGAACACACTTGTCCCAGCTACTGGGGAGGCTGAGGAGGGAGGATCACGTGATCCCAGGGGGTCAAGGTTGTGGAGAGCTATGATTGTGCCACTGTACTCCAGCCTGGGTGACAGGGAAAGACCCTGTCTCTAAATTTTTTTTTAAAAAAACTAAACTGGTTTTATTACAGAGATTCTGGAGACAGCTACACATAAAAGGGTGGTATGCCTCATATTAGCTACCCAGGGAGGTGGAATGCCAACTTAGGTGGTGTCACCACTATTAAAAATGCCCCAAAGCAATCAAAACTGAGAACCTCCTGGGAGCTTAGCATTGTGCAAAAGCAGCACAAAACACTTAAACAATTCACAGTTGTGTTGGAATGGGAAGGCCTGGAAATATAAACCAAAGAGTATATTGTCTAAATTGATAGAGATTACAATTGCCTGAAAGAAAAAGTTGACTTTTAACTAGAATGTTCAGAGTAGGTTTACAGAAGAAGCTCTTAAACTGGGCTCCAGTGGATTTGTCAATGCTTTGGAAGCTGGTGGGGTGGGAGGTTTGGAGGGGGCATAAAAAGTCATGTTGGTATGCTCTGCTCAAGTCTCCATTCTGTTTCCTTTTCCTCTTTTCAATGTCATGTCCCATTATTTCATTATGGGCTTCCCTTTATCCAGGATCAATATGCCACCTCCTGGTTGTCTTTTACCTACTTCTCCACCTCACTATGGAATCGTCCTTGGGTAGCTCCTGTGCTTGGGAACCTGCACGGGCACTTTTCTGATGTCTTGATTCCAGCTTTACTCCTAAAACTTAAATGCTGAGGGGCCAACAAAATGGCAGTGGTAGGGATGGGAATGGGGGTCTTGTAACACACTACATAAACTACACGAAATAAACTACATGAAACTCAACATGTTTGCAAGACTCAGTTCACATCCATGAGGAGCTCATGCTTCTCCCTCCTGCTCCCCTAGCACACATGATTATCCCTATTTGGAAATGTTTGGCATTTTGGGTGAAGTGAATGGTTCAATAACTTTCTCCACCATCAGAACAAAAGCTCTTTAAGGTTAGGGATGGGATCATACACACCTCCCTTGTCCAAGTCCCCATCACCCTTTATCTAGACAATTGCTACAGTTTCCTACACACTCTTCTAACCTCTTGCAGTCTATTTTCATAAAACAGCTAGAGAACTTTGAGATGTAAGTCAAAAAATAGAACATGTCGCTCTTTCCCATTGTTTTTGAAATAAAGTTCAACCCCCTTACCAGGGTCAACAAGGCCCTGCAATGATCTGGTCCTGTTAAAAATTCTTTAGCCTTAACTCATGCTGTTCTTCCTTACACTCACTGCATTCTAGCCATTGAGGTTTCTATGCATCAAATTTTTGGTCCCAGCACTGTGCACATCCTTCTGGGTAGAATGCCCCTTGATTTGTATAATTAGCACTTTCTTCATCATTTAGGTCTTAGTATAGCTACTACCTTCTTAGAGAAGCTCTGCTTCTTCATCCTATAAAAAAGTAAAATTCCTTACCCTGTTATTTTTTAAGTCATCCGTGTTTCATTCTGTTAAAGTTCTTATCACAATTTATCATTATTTTATTTACAGTCATGTGCCACATAACAATGCTTCAGTCAGGGATTGAACACAAATGTATCTGGCCCCATAATATTATAAGCTGAGAAATTTCTATTAACTAGTGATATCACAGCCATCATAACTGTAATGCAGGACATTACCTTTTCTATGTTTAGATATGTTAGATACACAAATATATTTCATCGTGTTATAATTTCCTACAGTATTCAGTACAGTAACATGCTGCACAGGTTTGTAACCTAGGAGTAATGGGCTATACCATATAGCTTAGGTGTGTAGTAGGCTATAACCATCTAGGTTTGTGTAAGTACATTCTATGATATTCCCACAATGATGAAATCACCTAACTACACATTTCTCAGAATGTTTCACTGTTGTGAAGTGACCCATGACTATATTTTCCTATATACTTGATATTTTTGTGCATCTGCCCATGAGAATGTAGTGTAAGATCAAAGGATGCAAGAATGGGTTCTATCCAGTGTAGTACCCACTACACTGGTGGATGTCAATATGTATTTGTTAGATTAATATCTCAAGAATGAACACCTTTCTCAGACACATAAAAGACGCTCAATATAAATGTTTGTTGAAATGAACGTTATTGGCAAATGTAACATGATCGGATTTAAAGAGGAGTGAAACAGAGGTCTGGCTCAAACACCATACTTCTAGAGTGCATAAGAGGTAGCAGTTGATTACCACTGGGGACAGGAGAAAAAAGAGCTTGACAGCAGGGTATTGTGAGGACATTTCAGGCTGATGGCACAGAATAGGGGAAATACATAAATGTGTGGGAATATTCAGTGGTCTGGGATGACTACATAGTAGAATATAATGAAGAAAAGAGTGGAAGGGAAAGATGAAAAGTTGGAATGGGGATGAATTATGAAAGTACCAGAATGTTATGCTAAGGAATCTAGATTTTAAAATGTGAGGGCAAATTGAAGTCCAGGGCACGTTAGAAAACTAGAGGTCATAAAGTTTACCCTAATTTACCAAGATTTCCTAGAGGATCTAAAATTGGAATCCAGATCTGCCTCTCTGTAAAGTTCAAGCACTTTCCATGACACCATACTGTTTCTTTCCACCTGCACAATGCAAATGAACTCTTATGAAACTGCTGTTTCTATCCTGGGCTAAATGTTGCAGAAAAAAGATTTAATCTTTGGGATAAGGCTATTTTGGGTTTTCTCCTACTTCTTGGGAAACAAGGTTTTCTTCCCCTGGCTAATTAAGTGTGGTATTGTTCTTCCAGGGAAATCAGTGATGCATCACCTGCTGCCATCAAATGTCAGGGTTGGAGTTCCTGATTTATTGCATGTGCCAACAAAGCTTGGTGCAAAGAATCGGACACATTTCCCAAAAGTAAGACATACTGGGAAGTCCCTGTTTACCTTCCTGGTATACAGCATCCTCCAGCCCCATATGTTTGCTTTTTAGTCCTAAAAATCAATAACTGAACTCTCATTGATGTCTAGGCCATTGTAGTAAACAATAAAGAAGGAGGGAGGCTTCTGACAGCTGAGAGGAAATTGTCATCTGAAGTGGTGCAAGCACAGCCTGGGGCTGAGCCTTGGCCTACATCCTGCCCAATTGGAGGATCAGTGCCCCATTTAACATCTGGTAGAACTAAAGGACACAACGCCTACCACAATGACTTATTTCCCTGCATTTGATACCGTCAATCCTTGAGAAATGTTTTCTTTTGTTCTCCCTGAGCAAAGGCTGGAAAAATTTGAAATTTACCTAGAGACCACACATAGTTCACATCCTGCTGTGTGGCTGAATGTCTGCCCCCCAGTAGGAAACAGTTCTTCTAAAGCCTGTTGTCAACAATACCTTCCAGATGTTAGCATTTTACAGTTTAAGGAACTTAAAATAGTCTTCAAACTTTTTGCCAGTTTCTCTGATATCCAATCTATTCTTTTACTCTGCCTCCCAAGCTTTCTTTCTAGAATACCAACCTGATCGGCTTAAGTACTTGAACTACCTCTTCTCCCCCATTAACTACAGAGTAAATTCTGGTCTTCAGAGTAACAAGAAACACCCTTTAGTTCTCAGCGTATTCATGCACCTTCATTTATCTCTCCTTCTCTCTCAAAGCTGCAGTAGGGGTGAAAACGTGTGATACATTTTCTCTTCCATCATAAGGGTTGCAACCAAAACTCCTATAATAAAAGACAGGTTAATAAGAGCAAAACCTAACAAATTTATTAAATCAAAGTTTTACATGACATGGGAGTCTTCAGAAATGAAGACCCAAAGACCCAGGGGAAACTGTCTGTTTTTTTTGCTGAGGTTCGATGAAGAATGGATAGCATGTAGCCATGTAGATTAGACAAAAGGATATGATCTAGTGGTAAAGGACTCAGGGGGAAACACAGCAAGCCCTGTCTATTCAGATTCTTCTTGATCTCTCTCTCTCTCTATGTATAGCATTCTTTCCTCCTGAGTATGGGGCAGGACTCTTCTTCAATGAGGGTATTCAAGGGAGAAGGGAGAAAGTGGCCTTTTTAGGTTTTATGGCTTGCTTCGGGGAAGAGGAGTTCTAGTTTCTATGACCCATCTTGGGGAAGAGGAATTCTGGTTTCTGTGACTTGCTTTCATGAAGAAAGAGGAGTAAGAGGCAGGAGGGCAGGAGATGGTCAGAAAGAGACTTGGCTGCTTCTGAGGGCTTCCACTCTCCTTTAGTTCCAAGTACTTCTTAGCATGCCAAAGCACTATACTTTGGCATATGGTTTTCTGAGCTCTAACACTGCAATCATGCTAAACTCCTCTATGGCCTTCAAACATTCTACTTGCTTTTATTCTTTATGGTTGTGATGGCATAGAGGTCAATAGCAAAGACCCTGGAGTCCCACTGTCTGAGCTGGCATAACGTTACTACCACTTAATCAATGTGTAAGCTCAGGTAAGTACTTAAGTCCTCTATGCTTCATCTGTAAAATGAGAATCATTGAAGAACATTCTCTCAGGATGGATCATGAGGAATAAGTGAATTAACTGGCATATAGTGCTTAAACCAGTGCCTTGCTCAGTTAGTGACCGATAAAATCATCTGTTATTACTGTGCCCACTATTGTGATGCTCTTCTCTTCTTTGTACAATGACTACATCTCTATTTATCATTTTAGGGTCTCCTTGTGAAAAACCACTCCAGATTCAAAAGATTGAGTTTAATCTCTATCCTCTGTGCTTTCCTGGAGTTTTGTAAAGTAAATCTTCACTCGACATCATGGATAGGTTCTTGGAAACCACAACTTCAAGTGAAAGGACATAACTAAACCAATTTTTTTCTCATCAACGTTATAATGAAATGGCATTGATGAAATGATGGCATTCAAGGACCTGCTGTACCTTGTTTCACTTAAAGTCACTGTTTCCAATAATCTATTGATGACATTGAGGACTTACTATATAATAATAAATATATATATAATCGACGAAACAGGAATCAAACTGCCAACTCTGCTAACTGGTCTCCCTGCTTCCACACTCTGCCCACTCATCTCAGTCTTTCTTTCACAAGAGTCAGAATGATCAGATGAGGCCCCTCCTCTGCTTCTGTTTCTTCCGTGGATTTCCACTGCACTCTGATAAAGTCCAGCCTCTTGACCACAGCCTACAAATCCTTGCACGATCTATCGTTTACCTTTCCATCTCCTTTTATGCTACTTTCATCTTGTTCTCAATTCTCTAGCTATGCTGGCCCCTTCTTGTTCTTTCCCATTTTATTTTTATTTTTAAAATTTATATATATTTATGGGTTATAAGTGAAATCTTTTTAGATGCATAGGTTGTATAGTGGTAAAATCAGGGCTTTTAGGGTATTCATCACCTGAATGATGTACATTGTACCCCTTAAGTAATTTCTCACCATCCGCTGACTCCTTGCCCCCTGGGTATTCATCACCTGAATGATGTATATTGTACCCCTTAAGTAATTTCTCACCATCCACTGACTTCTTGCCCCCTGGGTATTCATCACCTGAATGATGTACATTGTACCCCTTAAGTAATTTCTCACCATCCACTGACTTCTTGCCCCCTCATCCTTCTGAGGCTCCATTGTCCATCATTCCACACTCTACATCTATGTGCACACATTATTTAGCTCCTACTTATAAGTGATAACATGCAATATTTGTCTTTCTGTGTCTGTCTTGTTTTACTTATGATAATGGCCCCCAGTTCTATCTAGGCTGCTGCAAAAGGCATGATTTCATTCTTTTTTATGGCTATGTTCTTTCCCAATTTAGATAAAGAACACTCGCATTTGCTCTTACTTCTATTTGGAATACTAATTCCTAGGCTTCTTGCATTGCTTTCTCCTTCTCACCCATCAAATCTCATTTTAGATACCACCTCTTCAAAGAGGGCTTTCCTGACCACCTTGGCTGAATTAGCCCTTCACCATCTGATTACTCTCTAGCACATCACCTGCCCATTTTATTCATGGTACAGGTCAAAATCTGGAATCACCTGATTTGTTTATTTTCTGACTCCTTCTACTGAGATGAAAACTCTACTAGAGTGGAGATTTTGTCTGCTTGTGTCAGGTACTGCTTCGAACAGCACCTGATACAGAGTAGGTGGTCAAAAGATATTTCTTAAACAAATGAATAAATAAAAAGTAGATCTTTTGAGAGTAAAGCTCTTCCACACTACCAGAGTCATTCAGGAATGACAAATCATAGAATAACAGAATTTGATGCTTTGTGCATATCAGAGAAAGAAGGTGGAAGGTTGTCAAGGTATCATGATGTACCAGTCCTCGCCTCCTCAAACACAATCTGCAAGTCCCACAGTGAAAAAGTAAGTTAACTCATGTGAAGCGTTTTACAAACACTTTTTTAAAAGTCTTAAAACTCCTAAGAAAGCAAGATTTAATAGTCAAAGAAGTGAGTAAACATGAAATGCCTGAACAGAGTAATGAGCTAAGCACAAAGTTAGAGACATGTTAGTTAATATGTCTTGAAAGCAGCAGCTCCTGCTTTCCAGGAGCAAGAACAAATTGGGCAAGTGAACACTCCTTGAATAAAATGTGTAAAATTAATTTTGGGTTATGTTCTATACTGTGTATAATAGAATGATAAAAATTATTTGACTAGCACTTTGTAGTTTAGAAATATCTCTATTTACACAGTTTACCTTATTTGATAAGACTGTTGAGTGATAGGATAGCATGGTGGACAATCCACATAACTGAGTATCGAGACACCTGTATCTGGACCCAGCTCTGTTAGTAAGAAGCTGTAACCTCAGCAAGTCACTTTCTCTTTCTGGGTCTCTATTTCCTTTTTGGTGAAATAAGAGTGTTAGGCTAGATTGCCTTTGAAGTCCCATTTTGTCTTTAAAGTCCCATCTATTGCAGTGATTTATTTTAACTCATGACAAATCAGGCTTCTCTTATTCTAAGTGCAAGACATAAAGCTTTTATTGTGGAATTTCAGGCATCAGTAAATCTTTTTGGGTACTCACTTATGTTCCTAAAATCAATCTATTTGAGTGATCACTCTTTTAGGTGCCCAGGTAAACAAAGAAGGCCATGGTCTTTCTTTGAGTGACCTTCTTTCCCTTTTAATTAGTCTGACCTCTTTAATGTCAGTTCTGACTGATTCATTTCCCTGGTCCATCTTCCTTGGTCTGAGGGCCTCCCTAGTTTCACATTGCACTGCAGTTCCTTCCACACCACCATCAAGGATGACTGTCAACATTCATTTGTTCTATGTTATAATTCAAGGAAAAGTTGCCCAGTAGCTAATCTAATAAATGCCCTCTTATGGGCGGCTAGAGATTTTTCCTATAATTTAAATGCATCTTCTGTAGATTATGGTCCCTCCACCATTTTACATTTGTCTGCTGTCTCCTTGCTCTGCTAGTCATGGAACGTGTTGGTAGTGGGGGCAGTGTGGGATGTTCAAGGGCATGTATTGGGTAGGGCCACATATGGGCATTGCTTTGTGCCATTCTTTCTATATTTTTGGTATTTTGCATCTCACTGGAACCCAACTATTTTTCATCTCTTCCACCTAAACTATTTGATGCCTCTGTTTCTTATATATAAAGTTTAGCTCACTGTAGCCTATGATCAGGAACCCATCTGCTTTCTAAATGAAAGCTGTTTTGGTCAGATCTAGCAATTAATTCCCTTCTTCCACTTATAGATTTCCTCTGTAACTCTGGTGTAGGTATTTGGTATATGGCTATAAGATGTGAAACACCTGAATGATTCTGTCCATGCAGGCATTTCAGTTCATGATATTGTGTGTAAAAGATACTGATTGTCCAGGTGTTCAGAAACACCTATAGGGCTTAATATTCTTACAATCAGTTTGAAGGCTGGTGATACGCAAAGCAAACTACATATTTTTCTGCCTGCTCTCTCTCTTTCTACATCTCTCTTTCTTTATCTTTTGAAATATCAGTTTGGAGACTTAGAATTACATAAGACATAAACCCATTTGATATAAGAATTGCTGTGTATATTTGCTCATCTACTCCCTCCTTTGGTCCTCGAGCTGCCGGTTTAGACTTTTTACAGGACGCAGGCATGTGAAGGAGAAACCGTCAGTGCTAGGCTGAATTCTGTTGTTACCAAGATTTCTAGAAAAGTATTCCTCAGTCAGGTTGATTACAGATATAGCAAATCTATTTTTCCTAGGGTAGTTTCTGTATGCTGCCGGGCTTATAACTGTCTGTCATCCAGCTATTTCTCTCCACCTTCTTGTTTGCATAACAACCAAGGCAACTTCCGCAAATCACTGCGTGGAGACGATGATCCTGCCAGCTCCCTTTTGGAAATCGTGAGGATCAGATCTTGGACCATGTATAATATGATGCTTCTAATCCAAAAGAGGAAGGGCATTGGGAGTCAGCTCCTAAGTAAGCTCCAGAATTCCTGCTGGTACTTTTCCTTCCAGGAAGCAACTTCCTTGATATTTTTTTTTTACAGACATATGAATAAAAACTATATTTTGCAGCATTGTACACTTTTTTTCCTTTTCTAGAAATTCTAAACCTCTGACATTGGTAGAGACATTGAGTGCATTTTTTCCCATATCCCTACTTTTCAGAAGGATTTTCTCTGCTCGTTCACTTAACATTGCTGATGCGTCAGTCTTTTCTTCCTCATCTCTTTCAGGGGCTGGAGAGGCAGAGGGAGACAGAGGAGCTGGTACTGCAGAGCGGTCGTCTGATTGGCTGGACGGTCGTAGCTGGGCTATAAAAGAGACCCCTACAGGCTTAGCAGGAAGACGCTCAGAGGATTCTGACAATATCTTTACCGGAGAAGAGGCAAAGTACGCTCAAAGCCGAAGCCACAGCTCCTCCTGCCGCATTTCTTTCCTGCTTGCGAATTCCAAGCTGTTAAATAAGATGTGCAAAGGGCTTGCAGGTCTGCCGGCTTCTTGCTTGAGGAGGTAAGATTGCTTTCAGCCATTAACCATATTAAACTTTTGGCTAGACTTTCTCAGTTATTTACATGTTGTACTTACTAACCTAGTTCTGTGCAATTAGAAACAGTGTGGTCAGGAGAGCACGACTTTCTAACTTTCCTCCAAGACTAGCTAGATACTGTGACTTAAGACATGTGCTCCCGAAATTTCAGCCCTTATGTGTTGTTTTATGTGACCTCAGTTTTGAGAACTGTTCTGTTCTTTAAGCCAGGTCTAAGAAAGCTAGTTTTAATTAAGAAGCGAGATGAGGTTTGAGGCTATGTACAGTGATCTGTAATATCTCCATCTGTGATTACTACTGCTATTTGAGCATCCCTGGAGTACATAGAAGCCTGGCTCTGGGCTTTCTGATTGTATGCTACAACTTGTTTCAGGAAAGGTACCCCAGAATGAGGTTAGGCTCCATCATCAGAAAGGCACTATGCTTTCCGTGTGGTGGTGCAGTAACTTTCACTCTCTATGTTCTTATAAGCAAATGTTACAATGAGATATGAGTTTCAAAGCCAGATCTTCCTTATCTCTCTGCCCCATCTCTAGTTCTTGAAGTGTCTCATATGAGTTTGGTTGAGAAATATTGATCATTACAAATCAGTTAATAGTTTTGTAGAAGATCTCATCTTAAAGACATTGTTTTGTTAATATACTCTCTTGATTTTTTTAAAAGACCTTACAGACATACAGCTATTCATTTGTTTTTGGTTTGTTCAAAAAAGGTATAAAGAAATGCATTCAGAAAAAGATCATATATTAGCCAGTTGAAAATTAAACACAAAAATGAGTGCATATTACATTACTTAATCTTGCAGTCAAAGGTAAAAAGTCAACCTAAAGGTATACTACCTGCTTTCTTATAGCGCTGCAAATAGAAATTACCACAAATTTTATTTTGGAAACAATCTCAGAAAACATAATTTTTTATGTACTATTAAAACATTTACTTTTCAAATATTCTGTCATTCGGGAGTATGGAAGTATCGATGGCTTCTTTAAAATGAAGCAGGAGGGTCTGGCAGAGAGTATCTACGAAATGAGTTCCTCTGACCTTCACGCTTAATTTTCTGAATGGAGTGGAGCAAATTACTTCAAGCTTCACTTAACTTACATATGAAATGAACCATACAAAAATACAAGAGTGTCAGGAGAAAGTTATGCTCTGGTAAATATTTTGCAAAACAGATAAAAGATAATACTAGAGCTCTGTTCTCAAAGAGTTAAGCAGCTAATCTAAGGAGGTAAACTCTATGTCAGCAGGATGAACTGCTCTTCCCTTTCCTCCTCAGTAAATTGCAAATCATCTAGTCCAACATCTTTACCACTAGTGCCCGAGGCTCCAGAGGAGCCATTGCCTGCTCAAGGTCACATAGGTGGTGGGTGAGTTAGGACCAAATCTAGAATTCCTGACTCCAGTAACTTCTGAAGTCATTTTGTTTTATATTTTTGTGGTTTTATTATAAGAATGCTTGCTAAGCACACTTACCCCCTGCATTGATTAATAACTCTAGGACCTCAGGTGGATCCAGCACATAGAAATATGAATTCATTTCTATTTGGACTTCATGATATACTTACATTATCACCTTGGAATCACCCTAACATTCAGGATTATATCTTGTTATAATCAAAAAGGATGTTGCATCCCCTGAACAGTCATCAGTCAGGGAAGCAGAGGAGGGAAAGTAATCTTGCGGGGAAGAGAAAATACTATTTAAGGGACAGTCAGAGAACATAATGGAATTCAAACTTTCTGGGAAAACCTACATACATAAATGTATTAGTGGCCATCCAAATGTCTTTATATCTTTGAGGCTTTATTTTCCCTACTCCAAATAGACACATTTAGTTATTCATTTCTTTTAAAATGGTATTTCTCTTTTTGAAGTATTTCTTGACTTTTTTAATAAAAAGAGATGCAAGCAAGAGGATATTTAATAAAAAGTAAGAGAGTTGAGCTTAAGGCTTATTAAAAGACCCCCTTTTTCTAGTTAGTCAGGAGCTCTAATGTGCCCTGGCTACCTATTAAATGGTGGCAATAAACTGGAAGCTCAGTGATGACTCTAGCCTGCTTCTCCTAATAGCTGTTAAGCCTCAAATGCCCTTTAGAGTGTGTATGTCCTTTAAAGTAGCTATTAAGAAGGAAAGCAGCAGCAGCAGATATTGTCTAGAAAGAAGCCCCAAGGAGCTGAGGTTTCAGCTTGGGCATTTGTTTTCGCCATCCCATGTTCCATCTCCCTCTGCTGGAACTGTGCACCTCAGTGTATTCTCCCTCTATACCTCACAGCAGGAACTGCTTGGCCCCCCCCCGCCCCCTCCCCCCATACATGACTGGAACTGAATAGACTTTTACTTTCCCGAGGTGCTTCTACAGTTCCCTCTGCCAGCAGGGGAACAGATGGAAATAGCAATCACCTGCCAGAAGGTGGCGTGCAGCAAGGATGTGCATCTTTTGCCGCTACTGCTTTCTGATTCCTAAAAATTACTCAGAGATCACTCATGTGTTCAGTGATTCAGGTTCTGTTGAAGATACCAAAGGTATTCGGTTGGTCAAAATGACGGGCATATAAAGGCTTCTCAGGTTTCTGAGGTAAACTGAAGGGTCAGAATTCCAGTTGTGGATGAAGGAAATGGTGTTATGACTGCCTCAAGGTTTTGTAGCAAGTCATAGGGAACCAAAAGAGGAATCTTGTTTTCCTCAGAGGTCATGCCAACTCCAACTCCCGTTCCCTAAACTGTCTCTGAGCCATAGACTAGTAATGGACTCTTCAAGCTCTACCATTAGGTATCTTTTAAAGAAAGCTGGTTATTACTATTTATTCATTTTTTTCTCTTCTGTGCAGTGCAAAAGATATGAAACATCGGCTAGGTTTCCTGCTGCAAAAATCTGATTCCTGTGAACACAATTCTTCCCACAACAAGAAGGACAAAGTGGTTATTTGCCAGAGGTAAGAGAAAAGGCCTTGGTGAAGATCTACTGAGTATTAACTATCTGATGATGGGGATGTTCTGTGAGAAGGAGCTTGTGCTCCTAGTTAAGCCAGATTTGGATCAAGATAGCCTCCATTTTCATGGAGATCATAACTACATTTGAAATTTCTATACATTTAGTGAAAAACTGCCCTCATCAATAACATATTTTGTAATAACGATGGAAAATAAAATCTTTGCCTTTATTCAGGATCTTAGATTTCTTGCCCCAATTTTTTTACCATGGCATTCCAATTATTCTGTTTCTCTCTATTTTTTCTAGGGTGAGCCAAGAGGAAGTCAAGAAATGGGCTGAATCACTGGAAAACCTGATTAGTCATGAATGTAAGTCTGACAGCAACCTGGGATGAGGTAGTCTGGATAAGACAAGTTATATTATGCTGGTCTAATAGAAACTGCAGCAAGGCCTGGCTTCTTTCTGATGTTCAGACTCAGGAGACTCTTTAGGTCTTAAATTCAGTCTGTTTAAAATTTTAATATGCCCTAGAGCTTTGTGATATACAATGAAAAGTTTATGCAGGAACCATGTGGAAAACCATCTCTCTCATCACAAAGAAAAACGGAAGAGAGAAAAAAAATGATAAATATCAATACCTTCTTGCAAAATCAATCTCAGTTTCTCTCCCAAATTGACCTTGGTAATTGATAGCTGCATAGGCATTTCAGAAGCAAAATACTTCCTTGAAAGAGGCTTCCAACTTGAGTAAGAATCATTAGGTAGAACTGGGAACCACTGGATATCAAACACAGATTAGGGTTACCTGACTCCAGGTGACTTGAAAAAAGCAGGGGAAAAAGGGATTGCTTGAATCCATGCTTTATCCCCCAAGTACCTCAGCTTTATGTGAAATAGCATATCCAAGAGGCCAACCAGTATGATGACAACTGTGGTCCTTTCTCCTGTATCATAGGTGGGCTGGCAGCTTTCAAAGCTTTCTTGAAGTCTGAATATAGTGAGGAGAATATTGACTTCTGGATCAGCTGTGAAGAGTACAAGAAAATCAAATCACCATCTAAACTAAGTCCCAAGGCCAAAAAGATCTATAATGAATTCATCTCAGTCCAAGCAACCAAAGAGGTAGGTTTTTTATGGATACATAAAAATTGTACATATTTACAGAGTATGTGTGATATTTTGATACATGCATACAATGTGTTAACAATCAAATCAGGGCAATTGCTATATACAGATCTCAAACATTTATTATTTCTATGTGTTGAGAACATTCCAAATCTCCTCTTCTAGCTATCTTAAAATATACAATAAACTATTGATAACTATATCACCCTAATGTGCTATCAAACACTAGAACCTATTCCCTCTACCCAACTTTCTATCTATTCCTTCTACCCATTAGCCAACCTGACCAAAAAGGTAAGCTTTTATGGCAGAGAACTCTCTGGATCTTAGTGAAGGTTCCTAGAATAGTGGAGCTGACTATCATAATCTTGACAACCCCAAATAAATCAGTTTTTTAAAAAATCTCTTTTATCCATGTGGCTTACCATAACCTCCCTGCATGAATTTTTCTGATGAATCTCCCCAATTTGTTAGACAGAACAGAAGATCTTGCCCTGCTCTCTCTAAGCAGAAAGGTTCATTCTGAACCTTTCATACTCTCTCACATGTGCCAAGGAGGAGCCTAATGTCACTTTTGTTTTTTGCTTCTGAAATACAGAGGGTGCACTGCCACTTACAAGTCACTACAAAGCATACAGGCTTGCATCCTCAACAGGGATATAGGTCTAATGAAGCCTTGGCCTTTGCCCCTCAGGTGAACCTGGATTCTTGCACCAGGGAAGAGACAAGCCGGAACATGCTAGAGCCTACAATAACCTGCTTTGATGAGGCCCAGAAGAAGATTTTCAACCTGATGGAGAAGGATTCCTACCGCCGCTTCCTCAAGTCTCGATTCTATCTTGATTTGGTCAACCCTTCCAGCTGTGGGGCAGAAAAGCAGAAAGGAGCCAAGAGTTCAGCAGACTGTGCTTCCCTGGTCCCTCAGTGTGCCTAATTCTCACCTGAAGGCAGAGGGATGAAATGCCAAGACTCTATGCTCTGGAAAACCTGAGGCCAAATATTGATCTGTATTAAGCTCCAGTGCTTTATCCACATTGTAGCCTAATATTCATGCTGCCTGCCATGTGTGAGTCACTTCTACGCATAAACTAGATATAGCTTTTGGTGTTTGAGTGTTCATCAGGGTGGGACCCCATTCCAGTCCAATTTTCCTAAGTTTCTTTGAGGGTTCCATGGGAGCAAATATCTAAATAATGGCCTGGTAGGTCTGGATTTTCAAAGATTGTTGGCAGTTTCCTCCTCCCAACAGTTTTACCTCGGGATGGTTGGTTAGTGCATGTCACATGACATCCACATGCACATGTATTCTGTTGGCCAGCACGTTCTCCAGACTCTAGATGTTTAGATGAGGTTGAGCTATGATATGTGCTTGTGTGTATGTCTATGTGTATATATTATATATACATTAGACACACATATACATTATTTCTGTATATAGATGTCTGTGTATACATATGTATGTGTGAGTGTATGTATACACACACACACACACACTTTTGCAAGAGTGATGGGAAAGACCCTAGGTGCTCATAACTAGAGTATGTGTATGTACTTACATGGGTGTTTTGATCTCTGTTCTTTCATACTACATTTGAACAGGGCAAAATGAACTAACTGCCATGTAGGCTAAGAAAGAAATGCTAACCTGTGGAAAGTTGGTTTTGTAAAATTCCATGGATCTTGCTGGAGAAGCATCCAAGGAACTTCACGCTTGATTTGACCACTGAGAGCCTCCACCTTGAGCACTATTCTAAGGAGCAAATACCTTAGCTCCCTTGAGCTGGTTTTCACTGATGGCACTTTTGAGCTCCTAAGCTGCCAGCCTTCCCTTCTTTTCCTGGGTGCTCAGGGCATGCTTATTAGCAACTGGGTTGGTATGGAGTTGGCAGACAGGATGTTCAACTGAATGAAGAAATACAGCTAAGGCCTTGCCAGCAACACCTGCCGTAAGTTACTGGCTGAGTGAGGGCACAGAAGTTAAAGGTTACTGTTTTTATCCTCTATCCTTTTTTCCTCTCCTGATCAAGGTGCTCTTCTCATTTTTCCTGAGAACCTTAGCCATCAGATGAGGCTCCTTAGTTTATTGTGGTTGGTTGTTTTTTCTTTATAATGGCTCTGGCTATATGCCTATATTTATAAACCAGCAGCAGGGGAAAGATTATATTTTATAAGAGGGAACAAATTTTCACAATTTGAAAAGCCCACATAAGTTTTCTCTTTTAAGGTAGAATCTTGTTAATTTCATTCCAAACATCGGGGCTAACAGAGAATGGAGGCACTTCTTTTTAGTCTCTGAGACTAAATGAGAGGAAAAGAAAAGAAAAAAAAAATGATTGTCTAACCAATTGTGAGAATTACTGTTTGAAACTTTTCAAGGCACATTGAAATACTTGAAAACTTCTCATTTATGTTATTTATGATGTTATTTTGTACGTGTTATTATTATTATATTGTTTTATAAATGGAGGTACAGGATATCACCTGAATTATTAATGAATGCCCAGGAAGTAATTTTCTTCTCATTCTTCTAAAACTACTGCCTTTCAAAGTGCACACACATGCGTCCACATACACTGCATTCGTTGCTCCAGTATAAATTACATGCATGAGCACCTTTCTGGCTTTTAAGCCAATATAATGGGCTGCAAAATGAAGACACCAGAGTGTATGCATACAAATCTCACTGTATTAAAGATATAGGTTTTCTAATTGTACCCTTCTTGTCTCTCCGGCAATCTTGCCCTTAATATCCCTGGAGTTCCTCATCAGTGTCATTTTCTGTTATACACAGTTCCACAATTTTGTCTCTAGTTGACTTCAAATGTGTAACTTTATTGGTCTTGCCCTATTATAATTGTCATGACTTTCAGATTGTATCTGAACTCACAGACTGCTGTCTTACTAATAGGTCTGGAAGGTCATTCTGAATGAGAAGTAAATTATTTTATGTAATACATTTTTGAGTGTGTTTTTCAGTTGTATTTCCCTGTTATTTCATCACCATTTCCAATGGTGAGCTTGCCTGCTCATGCTCCCTGGACAGAATACTCCTTCCTTTTGCATGCCTGTTTCTATCATGTGCTTGATAGGCCTCAAAGCTGATGCTTCCAGTGAAACACACGCATCTTAATAATAAGGGTAAATAAACGCTCCATATGAAACTATTTGCTTGGAAACACATTAATGATCCAGAGACATGCTATGAGAAACATCAAGGTGTAGGGTGACTTTAGAAAAATACTCATACTGAGTCTTTAATCCCTCCTGTGCCAGTGAACTCTGGGAAAGAAAGCACAAACTGAATATTGTTTATTCTTTAGTTCATGCCACTGCTCTGCTTGGCTCTACTCATAGAACCAAGGCAATCTTAGCTTCAGAGACTGCAAAACAGATTAAGTGATTTGCTTGCAGATTCTCAATCAATTTTCAAGGCATAGAGTTCACCTTCCAGAGCCATTCTTTTATTTCCAGTTACCTGCCTGTTTGAGAGATGATAGAGCAGTGGGAAATTGAGAGAGTTGAAAGGAGCTATAGATTCTTACCCAAACTTCAAAATCCTTCCTCCCCTTTTGTTAATTCTCTTTCCTGGAAAAGAGGTCATAGAATGTTCACATCCTCAGTAATAGGCCCTGTGCTCTGTCTATTATGTCATGAGACTCCCATTTCCTGACCCTTCTTTCCCATTGTAAGAGTAGTAGTTACAAGGTGTTAAGGATAGATGACCTTCAACACTTTTGAGAAATAGATCCATTTAAGGATCTGGTAAAAACTATGGACCGAACCATCTCTTAAGAAAAAAATTCAGAGAGGAATCTAAATTTTGTGTGTTTTGAGGGGAAACTCTCAGAATCTCCCCTCAAAACTATCATTCTTCTCTTATACTATAGATGTGTCAGACTCTCACTGGGACTGTATAGTTGCTGCTCCCTGTATTTGATAATATCTATCAAGAACTGCAGGGTAATTCAAAGTCACTGCTATTAGCAGCAAGTGTGAGCAGTGTTGGTTTCCCCAGTCTCTACGTCCCTCATTCTTTCTTTCTTCTTTATGGTTGTCTATTAAAGAAATAAAAAAAAATATTGGCAGACCCTTTTTCTGAATATAACGTATATCAAGGACCACCTTTTGAAAAACACTCATTATTCGAGAACAAAGACACAACATACCAGAATCTCTGGGACACATTCAAAGCAGTGTGTAGAGGGAAATTTATAGCACTAAATGCCCACAAGAGAAAGCAGGAAAGATCTAAAACTGATACCCTAACGTCACAATTAAAAGAACTAGAAAAGCAAGAGCAAACACATTCAAAAGCTAGCAGAAGACAAGAAATAACTAAGATCAGAGCAGAACTGAAGGAAATAGAGACACAAAAAACCCTTCAAAAAATTAATGAATCCAGGAGCTGGTTTTTTGAAAAGATCAACAAAATTGATAGACTGCTAGCAAGACTAATAAAGAAGAAAAGAGAGAAGAATCAAATAGACACAATAAAAAATGATAAAGGGGATATCACCACTGATCCCACAGAAATACAAACTACCATCAGAGAATACTATAAACACCTCTATGCAAATAAACTAGAAAATCTAGAAGAAATGGATAAATTCCTCGACACATACATCCTCCCAAGACCAAACCGGGAAGAAGTTGAATCTCTGAATAGACCAATAACAGGCTCTGAAATTGAGGCAATAATCAATAGTTTACCAACCAAAAAAAGTCCAGGACCAGATGGATTCACAGCCGAATTCTACCAGAGGTACAAAGAGGAGCTGGTACCATTCCTTCTGAAACTATTCCAATCAATAGAAAAAGAGGGAATCCTCCCTAACTCATTTTATGAGGCCAGCATCATCCTGATACCAAAGCCTGGCAGAGACACAACCATAAAAGAGAATTTTAGACCAATATCCTTGATGAACATTGATGCAAAAATCCTCAATAAAATACTGGCAACCCGAATCCAGCAGCACATCAAAAAGCTTATCCACCATGATCAAGTGGGTTTCATCCCTGGGATGCAAGGCTAGTTCAACATACGCAAATCAATAAATGTAATCCAGCATATAAACAGAAACAAAGACAAAAACCACATGATTATCTCAAAAGATGCAGAAAAGGCCTTTGACAAAATTCAACAACTCTTCATGCTAAAAACTCTCAATAAATTAGGTATTGATGGGATGTATCTCAAAATAATAAGAGCTATCTATGACAAACTCACAGCCAATATCATACTGAATGGGCAAAAACTGGAAGCATTCCCTTTGAAAACGGGCACAAGACAGGGATGCCCTCTCTCACCACTCCTATTCAACATAGTGTTGGAAGTTCTGGCCAGGGCAATTAGGCAGGAGAAGGAAATAAAGGGTATTCAATTAGGAAAAGAGGAAGTCAAATTGTCCGTGTTTGCAGATGACGTGATTGTATATCTAGAAAACCCCATCATCTCAGCCCAAAATCTCCTTAAGCTGACAAGCAACTTCAGCAAAGTCTCAGGATACAAAATCAATGTACAAAAATCACAGGCACTCTTATACATCAATAACAGACAAACAGAGAGCCAAATCATGAGTGAACTCCCATTCACAATTGCTTCAAAGAGAATAAAATATCTCGGAATCCAACTTATAAGGGATGTGAAGGACCTCTTCAAGGAGAACTACAAACCACAGCTCAATGAAATGAAAGAGGATACAAAGAAATGGAAGAACATTCCATGCTCCTGGGTAGGAAGAATCAATATCATGAAAATGGCTATACTGCCCAAGGTAATTTATAGATTCAATGCCATCCCCATCAAGCTACCAATGACTTTCTTCACAGAATTGGAAAAAACTACTTTCAAGTTCATATAGAACCAAAAAAGGGCCCGCATTGCCAAGACAATCCTAAGCCAAAAGAACAAAGCTGGAGGCATCACACTACGTGACTTCAAACTATACTACAAAGCTACAGTAACCAAAACAGCATGGTATTCGTACCAAAACAGAGATATAGACCAATGGAACAGAACAGAGCCCTCAGAAATAATGCCACATATCTACAACTATCTGATCTTTGACAAACCTGACAAAAACAAGAAATGGGGAAAGGATTCCCTATTTAATAAATGGTTTTAGGAAAACTGGCTAGCCATACGTAGAAAGTTGAAACTGGATCCCTTCCTTACATCTTATACAAAAATTAATCCAAGATGGATTAAAGACTTAAATGTTAGACCTAAAACCATAAAAACCCTAGAAGAAAACCTAGGCAATACCATTCAGGACATAGGCATGGACAAGGACTTCATGTCTAAAACACCAAAAGCAATGGCAACAAAAGCCAAAATTGACAAATGGGATCTAATTAAACTAAAGAGCTTCTGCACAGCAAAAGAAACTACCATCAGAGTGAACAGGCAACCTACAGAATGGGAGAAAATTTTTGCAACCTACTCAACTGACAAAGGGCTAATATCCAGAATCTACAATGAACTCAAACAAATTTACAAGAAAAAAACAAACAACCCCATCAAAAAGTGGGCAAAGGATATGAACAGACACTTCTCAAAAAAGACATTTATGCTGGCAAAAGACATGAAAAAATGCTCATCATCACTGGCCATCAGAGAAATGCAAATCAAAACCACAATGAGATACCATCTCACACCAGTTAGAATGGCGATCATCAAAAAGTCAGGAAACAACAGGTGCTGGAGAGGATGTGGAGAAATAGGAACACTTTTACACTGTTGGTGGGACTGTAAACTAGTTCAACCATTGTGGAAGTCAGTGTGGCAATTCCTCAGGGATCTAGAACTAGAAATACCATTTGACCCAGCCATCCCATTACTGGGTATATACCCAAAGGATTATAAATCATGCTGCTATAAAGACACATGCACATGTATGTTTATTGCGGCACTATTCACAATAGCAAAGACTTGGAACCAACCTAAATGTCCAACAATGATAGACTGGATTAAGAAAATGTGGCCCATACACACCATGGAATACTATGCAGCCATAAAAAATGATGAGTTCATGTCCTTTGTAGGGACATAGATGAAACTGGAAACCATCATTCTTAGCAAACCATCGCAAGGACAAAAAACTAAACACCGCATGTTCTCACTCATAGGTGGGAATTGAACAATGAGAACACATGGACACAGGAAGGGGAACATCACACACCGGGGACTGTTGTGGGGTGGGGGGAGGGGGGAAGGATAGCATTAGGAGATATACCTAATGCTAAATGACGAGTTAATGGGTGCAGCACACCAACATGGCACATGTATACATATGTAACAAACCTGCACGTTGTGCACATGTACCCTAAAACTTAAAGTATAATAATAATAAAATAAAAAAAGAAATACACTCGTTATTGCTTGTTCTCAACAACACACTTAATTCTCACAACAACCTTAAGATATAGATGCCAACCATGAGCATTTCCCCTGAAAATTTTTATAGATGGGGAAACTGAGGCACAGAGAAATAACTTGCCAAGGTGCCTCGGGCTGTGTTCTGGCACTTCATGTTAATAATGCTTAGATTTTTAAAGTTGGAAATATGACTGTAGAAGGATGAAAGAGGAAAGGGGAAGGAAAAGAAGTTTTAAAAAAAGTACCTTGATGGTAAAATCAACTACTTATCAGCCCATACCAAACATGTGGACAAAAAGAAAAGCATCAGAGCAAAGCCAGTCAGACAAAGTGGCTCATCTAATGAGCCAGACTCAAAAACACATCATAAAAACTAAACTGTGCCATTTATTTAATTCAGAGGCTGAGTTCAAAACATGAATCTGCTTAGGCCATTAAACCACAAGATGACCAATTAAATTATCTGATGTTTTAATATGCATTGCTTTGCTTATCTAGATGTTACATGGAAATATGACACAAGGAAGGAAAATACTGGATTTTCTTCTGTTTGTGATATAAATTGAAAAAAAATTCGTGAGATGACTTAGAATCCATTCAGAATTAGAATATAGCTTTTTAAAATTTTGCTGCCCAGCTAGCTCAGTCGGTAGAGCATGAGACTCTTAAAATTTTGCATGCAAATCGATTATTGGGAGATTTGAGATCAGGAATTATTCCATTTCTAAGGCACCCAAATGGAGGCAAACAATGCCTAGAGAGAGAACTAGGTTTCCAAAGGAGACTTAAAATTGAACAGTAGGGCTGGGTGCAGTGGCTCACACCTGTGATCCCACCACTGGGCACAGTAGCTCACACTTGTAATCCCATCCTACTTGGGAGGCCTAGGCAGGCAGATCACTTGAGGTCAGGAGTTTGAGATCAGCCTGGCCAACATGGTGAAACCCTGTCTCTACTAAAAATACAAAAATTAGCTGGGTGGTAGGGGGGCACGCCTGTAATCCCAACAACACGGGTGGCTGAGGCAGGAGAATTGCTTGAGCCTGGGAGGCAGAGGTTGCAGTGAGCCGAGATCATGCCACTGCACTCCAGCATAGGGGAGAGAGTGAGACTCCCTCTCAAATGTGTGTGTGTATATACATATATATGTGACACATATATATGTATATACACACACACTTACATACATACATATACATATATATATATAAAAAACAGTAGTATCTTACATTATGTCCTGCCTATGCTGAGTGCATTACAGCTTTACATTATCTTATTAAATCCTTATAACAAAACTCTAAAGCATATGGTATTAATATAATTTCATTGTAGATGGGGAAACTTTGATATAGGAGAATTTAAAAATTTACCCAAGATCATATACAAAAGAAGTGGTAGAGCCTAGGTCAAACCCAGAAGTTCGCCTCCAGAGCTCACACATTTGAGTACCTTAGTCAAAGATCGCAGAAAAAGGGGACAAATAGAAAGAAGGAACAAAAGCAAGCAAGGAAAGAATAACAGGAAGAAATGGAAACGGAGAGAAGAGGTAAACAGATGAAAAGACTGGAGAAAAGAAGCGAAGGAAAGAAGGAAAAGACAGGAAAGAAAATGGGGAAGAAAGGGACATGAAAGAGAAGAAGAAAAGAAAATGAAGATACATGTGATAGGGAAGGACAAATGCCAAATATGCCCAGGTCTTCATGTCATAAGTCAGTTGTGCCTCTCCTAGAGCACCATGCTACTACTGGCTGATCTGCATGTAGTCAGCTGTACCTATCCTAGAGCACCATGCTACTCCTGGCTGGTCTCCATGTCCCATCTGAGATGGGGCAGGTAAGAAGTTTCCCAAGGACTAGTAAAAAGTAAGTTTTGGAGGCAAGAAATAGATACCAAGGCCAGATTCCTCTCTAAGAATCACTTTTCTGTATCCTTTTCTTTCTCTAAGTTTGCTAGATATTGAACCATCCACAGAGTGACTCTTTGGTTATTGCTGTTGTTTAACACCTGAAGCAAAAAAGAAAAAAAGATAAAGGAATAACCCAACTGTCCTTGATTTTATTTTACCACTGTTTGGGGAGGCATTTTACAGGGAATCTGAGTTAGCCACTCCAGGAATCACACTCGGACAGCATGCCGGCAGGAAATAGGCACTTGGCACACGGTCCTGGTCACGTTGTTCCTGTTCCCCTTCTTGGAGGAGAGCCAGTGGTGACCAGAAGGTTTGGGTCAAAGGGAATTGCCTCCAAACACACGTGCACACACACACACACACACACACACACACGAGTCCAGTAAAGGTAGCATGCGCAAATCAGTGGTAAGTTAGACCGTGAGAATTAGTGAGTAGTGACCTCTTGAGAGTGACTTTGCAGGGTTAACTTTGAAGCCGTTGCTTCTGAAAAAAGTAAAATTTTTGTTGATTTTTTTCAAGTATTATTTGTAAAATTCCTAGATTATTCCACGAATCTATTTGGTCTTTGTGTAGCTATCTTCTTCCAGGACAGTATATCCCTGAGACATCTCCTCAATAAAAACAAATTATGGGAAACACATTCTAGTGAAGTCACATTCAAGACAAGATTTGCTTATCTTTTTCTCTCTCCACCATACCTTTGAGATCTGCCTGCCTTCTCTTCTTCTTGTTTCTCCTCTGTCAGGCCATGGTATTTTTACTACCCATTGCCTTCTAGGAAAGGGTATAACAAATAGGAAATATTAATATTTTTAATGCCTTTGAGGGTGTTAAAAAGCACAACTCTAAGGACTGTTTGTAAATTCCAGGTCAAATGTTGTTTCTCCTTCTCTATTTCCTACCTTGGTGATGGCCTGATCCTATATGGAGTCACTCCAACTAGAAACCACAGAATCATCCCTAGTTCCTACTTCTGACTCACTCCATACACTCAAAAGTCACCTGACTCTGCAGAATTTCTCTAGAAAAACTCTATGAAAACCTATTCCTGCCTCTCCACCTGCATAGATGTAGCTTCATCCAGGCTCTTATGGTGCATGGCCTCGGTTACTGCCTTATCCTTTCTACTGGCCTCTCAATCTCCCATCTGATACCCATTAATGTACTCCAAATAACTACTAGTCTGCTCTGAGATGCACATTTGGTCTATTACCTGCTTAAAATTTGCAAAACTCTCAACTTTAGCCTAATATTCAATGCTCTTTATGATTTTGAATCTCCCTTTTTGGCCTCATCTTCTACAACTCCTCCTTTGATTTAGCCATAAAGATTTGCTGCTCCTGAAATAGCACATTCTTAATTGCCACTGTCATTGTCCAACTCGGTCTTCTGATCTTTTCCTTTATCTAGCTAACCCCTACTCTTGATTTTAAACTCAGCTCAAGACTACTCACATTGAGAAGCCTTCCCCCACTTTCTGGCATGATTTAAATGTTCCTTTGTGGGATTCCCTTAATACTCTGGCATGCTTTTATTATTACTAGCACATTGTTCTGTGACCATTAATTTATAATTGTATCTCAAGTGACACTGCCAGTTCCTCAAGGTTATGAAACATGTCTCATTTGATTTGCATCAAGACATGAGCCTAGCACATAGAAAATGACCATTTGCTGACAGAGTGACTGACATCAGTTTACGTACTCCTAGATGCAAACAGGAAGTTTGCATCCTCCCACTCCCTGAGTACTTACTGTGTACTGAAGTTTATGTGACATAATCCTGTTAGAGTCTACTATATTCCTGCCATTTCCCTCTTGAAGAATAATACAAGGGTGTTTTTCCTAGCCTTGTGCTGGGGGCTAGGGTAAAATAATCAGAATAAGGAAGATCTGGTTGAAGCCACTTTACAGAGAAAAGATTTTAAAGACATTACCGGAGTACAAAGTGTCTTCATATAGCTATTTTATACATATTACAAAAGTGTACATATATTTTATATAATTATATGTAATTCAAAATAGTATGATCCTTTATATGTACAACCTTCTCATTTATACCCACAGCATAAAATCACTACAATTTATTATTTAGTCTCTACTAATACCACTTGATTTATTTTAACTGATTTAATACATGGAACAACTCTTTGATGACAAGACACAAAAATTTATTATCTTCTTTTTACAAATGAGAAACTGAGGCACAGAGGGGCAAGTTTACTCCAAGACCTCATGGCTCATAAGCAAAAGAGCCAGGACTTTGCCCCAAGGCCATGTGGCCCCAGAACTCACACTCTTTGCTAGACTGCATCTCACACAAGCCTGGAATTTTGTCCACATGGTGATTACTCAAAGAGTGTGGATTAATTGACCACTCTTTCCTAAAAAAACATTTCTCTGAAAGTTTCTTCTGTTAATCTTGTACCACACTCATTTCTGGGTATACTCCTATTTCTGTTTTTATTCTCTATTTCTTGTAAATTTTTAAATAGCTTGCTTAAGATTATCATCGAATACTCCACTCCATGCTGCCTTCAAACCCTCCTCTTGTGACCTACACAGTATATTCTTATCACTGGAGTGATAGTTAGGACTTCTAAAACCAAACTAAATCTAGAGCGGTGATATACTGGCATCCCCATGACGCCGGCTCACTAAGCTGTCTCCTTAATTTCTACATCCCATTGACATCTGGATTCGGCCCATGGAATAATTATAGATGTCAGGTGGGGCAGGCTCCACACCGGCCTCCAATTCTGTTCACTGATTTATGACTCTTTAGCACATGGATAATTGAGAAAATAAGTTGGGTATTCTGTGACCTCAGCACTAAAAATGAGTGCTGAAAATAGGCTCCTGGCACTGTTTACTTTTCAGGATGAAATATTTTGGGAAGTTTGAGTCAGATGAATAACTTAATGTATAAATAGAAAGCTCCATGCAAAGCAAAAGGAAATGAGGGAATAATTAAAGGTAAATGTTTAAGTCTATATTTTAAGGTAATAATAGTAGTTTTTGTTTATTGGGGGCTGCCATTAAGTTTATCTCTGGAATTGTGCTTTACATATGTTATTCCACTCAATTCCTCCAATATTTTTACTTTGCATATTAATAAAGCTATTCAGAGTTGAGTGAGGTTGGGTCATTACCTCAAGATCTCATAATCAATGAGCAACAGATTCCAGATTAAAGGTCAGTTTGAATCCAGAGCTTGTTGGATAAATTATACTTCTTTCAATAATCAACACCAAATGGCTCTCTCAAAGAAGAGTTACCAGCATTTGAGGGTAACTCATCTAGTTACCCATCTAGTTCTAGAAAACTAATCTGGGGCCAGAAAAAATGTTTGTCTGAAGTAGAAACTGGGGAAGCTTTATATAAATGATAGATTCCCAGGCCCCAACTCCAGAGATTTGGAATTTTAGGGACAGGTACCTAAAACAAAACAAAACAATGTAACAATATCTCTGTTGAGTTTGGAAACCATTGATCTAGAGGACAAAGCCAAGAACCAGGAGACAGAGGTTCTATTTTCATTCATATTAGGTAAGTTTCTATCACTCTTTGTATGTTAGTTTCCCCACTGGCAAAATAAACTTAAAAATTTCCCACCACATGACCTACAGGAGCTCTGCAGAGGAGAGCAGTTTGCATGAAGCACTTGAGGGATCATGGTAAAGGGCATCTGTCCAGTAATTTACATTCATAATTACTCTCAAGCATAACATATTAGAATTCACAAAGCACATTGGCTCATTCAACATTCACAACAACCTCTGTAGTAAATATTATTTTATGATGTCCATTTTTCAGACGAAAAACAAATTTACTTAGCTAATAAGTGGTAAAGTCTTCAGTCACCTAATTGTGTGTTCTTCCTATGACACCACACTGCTTTCTAAATTATAATTGTTTTTTCCTGGGTAAAGTAATAATAATGATAATAACATAAAGGAAAACTTGACATGGCAAATATGTGACAGTAAATTGAGATGATAAGGTTGTTGAAGAACTTCAAAAGTCATTAATCTTTAGGAGTAAACAAATCCAAAAATTGCTGGCTTATATCATGTACCTTCAAGAGACAAGTTTTGAAAATCAAGGATGTAATGTGGACAAGATACTCAGAATGCCTATTCCTTCCAATAAGGTCACTCTAGAACCACTAATGAATAATAATAAAGTCTCTTACTGAATGTTGAACAAAAGTGAAAGGAAGTTAGTTGAAGACAGTATTTCCCTGAGTTGGCTAACCATTCTCATAGAAATATATCTGCCTGGAGGTCATTACGAGACTTTAGGATAACACCTGTTACATATAATAATTGTTTAATAAATGTTGTCTATTATTATTATTATTATTATTATTATTTTACCTGGAGACCACTTCCTTTGTGAAGTGTAAACTTTAGAGAGCAAACGACAAATTATTACCCTTCAGTTCTTTTTGCTATTCCATAATGGCCATTCTTTATGTCTCCTAATTAATGCATTTTCTCTCACCTATTTCCACAGCATAATCCACCCTGTCATTAAAGTTGCTTTCGTGTGTGTTTTCCAAAATTTGGAATAAAAATTATTAGTGATGACAATGTGTGGCCAGGATCCACCTGTTCTATAGAAGTGCTAGAAAAATGGCCCAGAGGATGGCAACAAGCATGTTCTAAGAGGCTGGAGTTTGTCTCTGAGTTGTATTCCCAACAGCAGTGTGCAAGAGTCTCCTTTGATTCACATTTTTGCCATCATTTAATATGATTAGACATTTCAATGTTTGCCAGTCTGCAAAATAGAGATTGATGGCTCATGATTTTAAGTTGCACCTCCCTGATAACAAACGTTGCACATCTTTTTGTTTCCTTGCTTTGTGATTTTTCTTCTGCAAAGTAGCTGTTTCAGTTTTTGTCCATTTTTTTTCTATTTGGTTTTATTAAATAATGATTTTTTAAAATTTCTATATATCGTAGATGCTAATTCATTGTCAGTTGTACATATTACACACATTTTCTTCCAGTTTTTGTTTCTTGTTTTTTCCAAATATTTATGATATCTTTTAATGAACAGAAATTTTCATTTTAAGGTAGCTGAATACATCAGTTTTCCCTTTATGGTTTATCTATAATGCTGAGATCATATATATTTTTTCCTATATGTTTTCAAAATTATATACCTATGCCTTTCATATATAATAACATCTTTAATCCACAGGAAATTGATTTTTTTTCATGAAGTAGTTGATTAATATTTTCTTTTGCATGTATCCAGGTAACATTTACTGAAAAATCCATTCACTCGACACTAGGTGTGAGTGCTAGGTGTGTCATAAATTAAATTGCCATAAGAATAAGGATTTATATCTGGAATATTCTATTCCATTGGATTGTTTATTTATCCACCTTTCCTAACCTCATTCCCTCAAGCTTTTTTTTGTTTGTTTTAAGGAGTGTCTTGGTTATTTTTGAGTCCTTATTCTTCCATCACCCCTGGAATTAGCTTGGCAGATTCTCCAAGAAATTTTGATGAACAATTCTTAATACCTTGGCTAAAATTTTAACTGGAATTGAATTATACTTACGAATTCATTTGAAGCTAATTGACATATTTAATATCAATATTCCTGTTTATGAACATGGTATTCCTTCTCTTTGCATCTTCTTAAAATCTTTCTAAAGGTTTATAACTTGTCTGTAAAACAAATCCATACTTTCTAAAGATGTATTTCTTGATGTTTCATATCTTTACTGCTAGTTTGAAAGCACTTTTAAACTACAGTTTGTTTGTTGTCGATGAGAAGTGTATTTGAATTGTAAATATTAATTTTATATTCAGTGTTCTTTCTAAATTGCCTTATTAATTCTAATAATTTATTTGGAAATTAATTTGGATTTTCTCCAAAGATAATCACATAATTTGCAAATACTTGTAATTAAATGTTGTCTTTAACCATTTTGATGTACTGTATTTTTCTCATTTTACTCCAGGTTGAATGAAAGTAGTAATCGTGGTCATCCTCACCATGTTCCTAATCTTTTTTTTAAATTTTTTTTATTATACTTTAAGTTCTAGGGTACATATGCACAACCTGCAGGTTTATTACATATGTATACATGTGCCATGTCGGTGTGATGCTCCCATTAACTCGTCATTTACATTAGGTATATCTCCTAATGCTATCTCTCCCCAGTCCCCACACCCCATGGCAGGCCCCGCTGTGTGATGTTCCCCACCCTGTGTCCAAGTGTTCTCATTGTTCAATTCCCACCTATGAGTGAGAACACGCGGTGTTTGGTTTTCTCTCCTTGTGATAGTTTGCTCAGAATGATGGTTTCCAGCTTCATCCATGTCCCTACAAAGGACATGAACTCATCCTTTTTTATGGCTGCATAGTATTCCATGATGTATATGTGCCACATTTTCTTAATCCAGTCTATCACTGTTGGACATTTGGGTTGGTTCCAAGTCTTTGCTATTGTGAATAGTGCCACAATAAACATACGTGTACATGTGTCTTTATAGCAGCATGATTTATAATCTTTTGGGTATATACCCAGTAATGGGATGGCTGGGGTGATCTTTGACAAACCTGACAAAAACAAGAAATGAGGAAAGGATTCCCTATTTAATAAATGGTGCTGGGAAAACTGGCTAGCCATATGAAGAAAGCTAAAACTGAATCCCTTCCTTATACCTTATACAAAAATTAATTCAAGATGGATTAAAGACTTAAATGTTAGACCTAAAACCACGCTCCTAATCTTAAAGGGAATGCAACTTAATGCCAGCTTTAGGCTTTTTGGAGGTACTCTTTATCAAGTTGATGCAGTTCCCTTCTATTTCAAGATTTCCAATAGAACCACAAATGAATGTTGAATTTCAGTGGATAATTTTCTGAATTTATTGAAATGATTTAGTTCCACCTATTTTTGCTTTATATACTTGAGCCTATATTATTTGGTACTAACAACTTTAGAATAATTTATATCTTCTTGAGATCTAAATATGTTATCTATTAATAACTCATGGATATTTGTTTTTTTCCTGTAAAGCCTATTTATCTGATATTAATATAGTTACATGAGCTCTGTATTGGTTATTACTTGCCTAGTATATATATATATATATATATATATATAAAATTTTAATTTTATCTATTTTATATCCATATATTGCCAATGTGCTTTTAAATATAATGTAAATAGGGTATTACATCTAGTTTGATAATATTTTCTCCTTTCAAGTATTTTAGTAGAATATACATTAACTCTTATTGCTGATATATTTCGATTCATTTTTACCACTTTTTTGGGGGTGGGGTGGGGTCTGTTTTTCCCTTGCTTGTTGTTTCTCATTTTAATTGTTTCCCTCATTATTATCTTGCAACTTAAAATTTCTATTCCAATTATTTTCAAATTTACTCTGTATACTTTAACACATACATTTAACCAAGCAATGTATTAACTAGTATTTACCCTTTAACTGGATACAGTCATGTGTCATTTAACAGGAATACATTCTGAAAAATGCATCGTTAGGTGATTTCATTGTTGTGTGAACACCGGAGTGTATTTACACAAACCTAGATAGTATAAGCCTGCAATACACCTAGGCTATACTCTATAGCCTGTTGTGGCTAGGATACAAACCTGTGCAGTATGTTACTGTACCACACTGTAGGCTGTTGTAACATAATGGAAATCATTTGTGTATCTAAAAATAGAAAAGGTACAGTAAAAATGCAGTATAAAACATAAAACATAGTACAGCTTTATAGGGCACTTACTGTGAATGGAGCTTGGAGGACTGGAAGTTGCTCTGGATGAGTCAGTCAGTGAGTAGTGAGTGAATGTGAAAGCCTAGGACATTACCGTACATTACTCTAGAGTTTGGAAACACTGTACACTTAAGTTACACTACATTTATGAAGAAAACATTTTTGTTTGATTATAAATTAGCCATAGCTTACTAACATTTTTATTTTATATGCTTTTTAATTTTTTTAACTCTTTGACTTGTTGTAACACTCAGCTTAAAACACACACATTGTACAGCTGTACAAAAATATTTTCTTTATATCCTTATTCTATAAGCTTTTTTCTATTTTTAATTTTTTATTTTACTTTTCAACCTTTTTTTTTGTTAAGAAACTAAGACACAAACACACACGTTAGCCTAGGCCTCTACAGGATCAGAATCATCAACATCACTGTCTTCTACCTCCACATCTTGTCCCACTGGATGGTCCTCAGTGGCAATAACATGCATGAAGCTGTCATCCCCTGTGATAAAAATGCCTTCTTCTGAAATACCTCCTGAAGAACCTGCCTGAGGCTTCTTTATGTTTGCCTTTTTTTTCCCTCTAGATCACAGTTTCACAGTAGTGCTGAGGGGGCTACATTTTTCATATATGTAAGTAGACGGAGTACACTCTAAAATAAAGATGAAAAGTATAATATAGTAGATACACGAGCCAGCAACACAGTTTATTATCCTTATCCAGTATTATGTACTGCACATAATTGCTTGTGATATACTTTTATATGATTAGCAGCACAGTAGGTTTGTTTATACCAGTATCACCACAAACACATGAATAATGGTGTTGCACTGTGACATTATGACAGCTACAATGTCACTAAGCAACAGAAATGTTTCAGCTCCATTATAATATTATGGAGCCACTATCATATATGTAGTCTTGTTGACCAAAATGTTGTTATGCAGCAAATAACTGTATTTCAAAGACCTTAGACTATTTTAAAGTCTGATTATCTTTACCCCAACTTACATGGCATTGCTGTTCATTACTTTAATTTTATTTTTTTCAAATACTCCAACCTGAATATTGTTGTATACTTATACAATCAATACTGTGTGCTGAGTTTTTTTTTTCACCATTCCTTCCTGCTGAAATAATTTTCCTTCTGCTAGATATAAAGCCCTTAGATTTTGTTTAGGGGAAATCTGTGAGTGGTAAAGTCTCAAAAAACAAAATTTGTGATCTAAAAGTCTTTTTAATTTATTTTCATTCTTTAAGGAGAAATTCACTGGATATAAAAATTTTAGTTGGAATTTTATTTCTCCTTAACACATGAAATATAGTCTTCCATGATCTTCTGATGTCCATTGTTGCTAATGGAAAGTCAGCTATAAGTGTAATAGTTTTCCTTTGTTTGATAATCTGCCTTTTTGCTATCTGCTTTTACAATTCTCTTGTCTCCAATTTTTTTTACTTGTAGATTTATTCATTCTGTAAGAAGTTAGTAGGACTCATTAAACTGTAGATTGTCTTTAATTAATTCTGGAAAATAATCATTATGTGCTTGATAATTAATTCTCCTCCCACTATCTCCCTTATTTTCTTCTGGAACTCCTTACACATGTTGATCTTTACATCCAATATTTTATGCCTAAACTCTCTGGCATTCTGAATAATTTCTTCAGGTCTGCCTTCCAGTGTACTAGTTTTTTCCTTCCACAAGTGTCTAGTGATTTGTTTAAGCTAATCTGTTCAGAGTTTTTCTTATAAAATTATTTTATTATTTTATTACTTTTGCATTTACATTTAACATACATAATTTGTTTTTATATATGGTGTACTGAGAAAAATATCAGAAAATAAGATTAAAAAATCTTTTTATGTAATGATCAACCTGGATACCCAGAATCCCAAAGTTGCAGTAAAATCTATTAGAACTAATAAGATTTGGTCAAGTATCTTGATTAATATATCCAATATGAATAACTTTTCCTTTCTGTACCAAAATGTGTCTGTAGGTGAAAATGAAAGTATTTTATTTAGTATATTACCTTTAAGAACAAATTTAATAATAAGTTATCTAATAAAAATGTTATCAGGAACATATAAAGAAAACTGTAAAATATTATCAAACATATAAAGTAAGAACTAACTAGAAAGATTCATAGTAGTGGATAAGAACTCTTAACAACATCCAAAAATCAATTTTCCCCAAATTAATAAATGTAATGCAACTGCAATTACATTCTCAATAAGATACTTTTGAAACTGCATAAAATGTTCCTGTCAAATGGGAGAAATGCTCAAAAAATAGCAAAGAAAAAAGTATGAAAAACGAGAACAGTGAAGACAGAACTTGTCCTACCAATATCAAATATGAGGTGCTATATTCATATCAGTAACAAATAATATGATGTATATTTTGTTTCAATAGGAAAATATTACATTCTCTTTCATCTTCCTTTTTCACATTTCTATCCGTATTTTCTAATCCAAGTGATGATTCACTCTTCTAGGAAAATATTAATGACCCTATTGGTTTTAATGACTCTCTTCTGTATTTCCAAAATACGTATCTTTAATCAAACTCAGTTCCACCTACTTTATGTCATTCTGATACGGAAGGGAAGTGCTGGGAAAGGAAGGGCATGGTCCCTTTAAGTGATATGGACGTGGGAACGGAAGTGCTGGGTAGAGGAGGGCGTGGTCCCTGGCTAGGGTTCCACCCCAGGGCCTGTGCCCATGGACCTAGGTGAAGACAGCATTTTTGCTTTCCTGCCCAAATGTTGGATTTCCCAAGGCCACCCTGGTCTGCCATGCCCCCATCCTGTGCCTATAAAACCCCTCCCAGACCCTAGCAGGCAGACACACAGGCAGCTGGACATCAAGAAGAGCACATCAGTGAAGGAACACACAAACGTCTGGACGTTGAAAGGAGCTCACCGACATGCCTTCACACCAGCAGGCCACTGACCAGCAGCCGCAGAACCATGTGGAGTTTGGCTGGGGCAGTTGGAGGAGAGCCCGGGCCACTGAGCGGCCCAACTCCAAGAGAAAATCATCTCCCTTCTGGCTCCCCCATCTGCTGAGAGCTACTTCCGCTCAATAAAACCTTGCGCTCATTCTCCAAGCCCACATGTGATCTGAGTCTTCCGGTACACCAGGGCAAGAACCCCGGGTTGCAGACAGCCTTCTGTTCTTGTGATAAGGCAGGGGTCTAATTGAGCAGATGGCTAAACTAAAAGAGCATCCTGTAATGCACGCCCACTGGGGCTTCATCTGTAAACATTCACCCCTAGACACTGTCGTGGGGTCAGAGCCCCACAACCTGCCCATCTGCATGCTCCCCTAGAGGTTTGAGCAGTGGACACTGAAGAAGTGAGCCATTCGCCCTGTCGCATGCCCTGTGGGGGGCACAAGGGAACTTTTCCCTTTTCAATTCTGTGATATTTTCCTAAATTCCTGTTTATTTTATTTTTTAAGTTAGGTCTTTGAAGGCAAACCACATGTGGAAGATTTCTTCTGTATATGCTATAGCTCTAGAACGTTGGTAGGCAGAGAAACTAGTGTTCAGCAAGTATTTACAGATGTAGTGACATTGATTTGCAAACAGTTAAACTTAAGATGTGATGTTATTTAAGGTGTTTCCCATGCAAGCACCAGAACTCATCGGAGACATATCTCCCTCTTCACATCACTGCAGGACTCTAAGCTCTTGGAAGTGAGTCATATTATTTTCTGGAAAACCGAAAGGGGGATAGGAGTAGGTATTCAACAAATGTTTGCTTACTGAATAGAAGAAAACTGAATACAAAAAAATTTTTTTAATGAGACAGAGAAAGATAAATATAGGAAGGAAGAAAGGAAGGACGGATGGGAGGAAGGGAGAGAGGAAGGGAGAGAGAGAGAAGGGAAAGAAAAGTTGATTAATTTAATCCCTGATAGATTTGTAACAATAGAGTTTCAGGGGGAAAGAAAGGCAAAATTTTTAAAAGCCAATACAGGAAAACTAAAATACATTAGAAAGCATATTTAAGTCAGAAACATGTTGTGCTTGGCAACCATTTGGTGCACAAATGAAAGCTCTATTGCCCAGTCAGCTAAATGCACATTAGACACAGTTCAATTAAGAGGTGTTGTCAGATAGCCTGTTTTACTGGAAAAGGTGTTTTGGTCAGCTGAATTTTCCCTTCACAGATCACTGGGAGAAAAGAAGTTCCAATGGTTCCAGTCAAGCAGATGTACTTGGATTAGCTTCTTCCAGGAACTGGACTATTCCAGATATTTTTTAGGCACATTGGGCAGTTACATTGTTTCTTGCAAGTGACAGGTTGTCCTTTAATTAGTTCTTTCTCTCAAAAAGAGACTGCTGACTCCAAACTGGGAAGAAACCCACTCACCAGCAAAATGCTGCTGAATTCACTCTGATAGTTTTCTAATCTCTCATCAGTAGATGACAATAATGAAGCCAGTATTGTTACCACAAGACTCAGATATGCCTATCACCCAAGATGATTTCTCTTTAAGACGCAATAAAAGGGAACTTTTCTCCCCATTTATTAGCAACTAAGATGAAATGAGAGCCAGAGAAATAAAGTGAGGAAGGAAAGAGAATTTACTACCTTTACAAGCTGAAATCGGAACTATATTTTAATAAATCTCTTTTATTGCTTATAGTTCATCAGTTTTAATTCAGAATGGGATGAGGCCAGTGATGGAATAAAGATAAGCAGACCTTGTTAATCTTCAATGAGTCATGCTTATAAAAAAAATACCTGCTATCAGGGTCATTTAGCCATGACCAAATGATCATCCTTTCTTGTTAGCAATATTTCTCAATTTTATCTTCAGTTCTTTAGGAGCAGAAACTTCTTGAAATTTATATCTACAGAGTAATAATTAAAGTGAAAGCAATGTTGCAAAGGCTGAAGTGTAATGTGTTCATCTGTGCCTGCCCCACCCCCCCCTCAAATATGAAGAAGCCTTTATCTGCAGCCTGAAAAAACAATAAGAAAAAAAAATAGACAATGCAATCTATGTTTTCCAGAGACTGGTAACAATGTATTAAGAAAAATATTCAGAAATGAGCAGGAGACAAGTTTTGAGGATTTAAAAAAAATTTTTTTTTTCTAGAGTAGAATCAAAGAAGACAAGCTGACACTTAATAGGCTATCCTGAGAATTAAATTATCTATTGGCTGTGAAGCCCTTAAAAAGCATTGTGTGATTTACTTATGTAAGGTGCTATAGTTAAGCCTGCGAGGAAACGGAGAGTGTTGGATGGCCCCAAGTAAAGGTACTCTAAAGTCTGATTATGAAATTCAAAAATTTTATTTATAGAGTAGGTGTTCACAACATTCAATAATCAATGAATTAATGTAGTTACAGGTCATCTTTCATTATGGTTTAGAAATAGTTTCTTAAAAAGAAAATCAGGCACCTTCTGATTTGATAAAACTTTGATGCAAGTTGGAACATGATGTAATCTTTTAATATTGGGATCCTTAGGTAACTTGCTAATAGAAAATATTGGGAGTAAGAGGATAAAAAATTATCTAGGCCACTCAAGGGGTGAGAAAACTGGGAACTGTTTTTTTTTTTTCTGTGTGTGTGTGTGTGTGTCTCCTGAGTGGCTGGTACTACAGGTGCGTGCCACCATGCCCAGCTAATTTTTGTATTTTCTTTTGGTAGAGATGGGGTTTCACTATGTTGGCCAGGCTGGTCTCGAACTCTTAACCTTAAGCAATCAGCCCACCTCGGCCTCCCAAAGCGCTGAGATTTCAGGTGTGATCCTGCACCTGGCCCAGAGAATGGTTAATGATCAATTGTCTTTCCTTCACTTCATGTGTTCCTGGTGATGCCATCAGTCATAATAGCCTGCCCCCACCCTTCTCTCCATGAGACTGATCTCATGAAATAAGCAAGGCTATCAGACTCTGGTCACTTGAATGTTAAGAATAAAACTGTCTCTGAGTTTCTGCTGCTAAATCAGTTCGCTGGTTTTGAACTTCTCAGAGTCTGATAACTCAGCTATTCCTTTAATTTTGTCAACTATATAATACAGTATATACTATACAACTACAGTATCAGACTCTGGTTATTTGAATGTTAAGAATAAAACTATCTCTGAGTTTCTGCTGCTAAATCAGTTCCCTAGTTTTGAACTTCTTAGAGTCTGGTAACTCAGTTATTCTTTTAATTTTGCCAACTATATAATACAGTACATACTATACAACTACAGTGCATTCTTTTTGAGTCTCCTTGAGTTTGCCAAAGTTGATTTCTGATATTTAAAATCAGAGGTCACTACTGCTAATAACATTGCCACTTGCAGAAATGTGTTCTGATGGGTAGGTATTCCATAAGAGTCTTAAACTCTCTTTATTTAGATTTCTTGTATGTACTCCAAGCAACCTTCTGATTACTATTTTAGTTTCCTTATTTCTTGACCATTGGAGGCAGCTCTTCAGAACACCATCATTTTTTATTCATTTTTATATCAATTAGTTCTTGCTGCACAACAAACTGCTCCAAAACTTGAAACTTAATGGCTTAAAACAATTACTCTCACTTGCATGCTTAGGGAACTGCTGAGGGTCCTCTGATCCAAGCCAGGCAAAGTTGGACTTATCCTCAGGCTACAGTGTTGTGCCTAGTTCTTCTCCATACACCTTCTATCCTTGGCCAGCAGGCTATCCATGCTATGTTCTTCTCAGGGAGAAGGGCAAGATAGCAACACCCACTGTGCAAACATACTTCAAGTCTTTCCTATAATAATACCCTTCTACTGACATCACATTAGCCAAAAGGTCACATGATCAAAGCCATGCCGGGAAGCTATCTTAGGAAGTTCTTTTTACCTATGGTAGAAGGAAGAAGAGAGTGAATATTTGCTGTAAGGTATTCTAAATTATCACATTCCACCTTTCATGCATATTTTACTATCTTTTCCACACATAAATGTGGGTCCCCCACGAGCATCCCCAAGAGTCTCATTCAATCCCAGCCTCAAGATCAAAGTCCAGAATCACGTTCTGGTCTACATCACGTTCAGATGAGGCTCATATTCTATAGACCTAAAAACTTTCAAGACAATCTGCCCTCCACACACTGATTATACAATGGGATGGGGGCAGAATAACTGCGATATATACTCCTATTTTGAAAGGGAAAGCGTGGAAGGCCCCTCATAGTCACTGGTCCAGAGCAATTCTGAAATCATGCATTCCTACTTAAATTATACAAACAGAAAAGTTCTAGGTCAAATGGACAAAAGACAAATTTGATTTATAAAAACAGAGAATCATGGTCCCCCAATCAACTTCTAGACTTAAGCCAGTTTAAAGACCCAGAATCCCTTGAATGAAGGGGGGGCTGGGTCCCACTGAGGAAGGACTCCACTTCATTACCGACAATTTATGCAGTGAATCTCTCTCGCACCCTTCCCCAAGGAGACCTCCAGGTTTTTAACAGGGTAACTGTGCAGTGGGGAAAGGGAAATGATCAGACATTTCAGGGAATACTGGACACTGATTCTGAGCTGATGTTGATTCCAGGGGACCTAAAATGTCATTGTGGTTCTCCAGTTAAAGTAGGGACTTATGGAGGTCAGGTAATTAATGGAGTTTTAGCTCAGATCTGACTCACAGTGGATCCAGTGGGTCCCTGGACTCATCCTGTCATCATTTTCTCAGTGCCAGAATGCATAATTGGCATAGACACACTTAGCAGCTGGTAGAACCCCCACATTGGCTCCCTGACTGGTAGGGTGAGGGCTTTTATGGTGGGAAAGGACAAATGGAAGCCATTAGAGCTGCCTCTACCCCAATTTACTATTTCTAGAAAATTTTCCAGAAAAATGTTCTACTGTTTTCTAGAAAAAGAGTAAATCAGAAACAATATTGCATCCCTGCAGAGATTGTGGATATTAGTGCCACCAACAAGGACTTGAAAGATGCAGGGATGGTGAAACCCACCACATCCCCATTCAACTCTCCCATTTGGCCTGTACAGAATATGGATCTTGGAGAATGACAGTGGATTATCATGAGCTTAACCAAGTGGAGACTCCAATTGCAGCTGCTATACAAGATGTGGTTTCATTGTTTGAGCAAATTAACACAACTCCTGGTACCTGGTATGCAGCCATTGACTTGGCAAATGCCTTTTTCTCCATTCCTGTCCATAAGGCCCACCAGAAGAAATTTGCCTTCAGCTGGCAAGGCCAGCAATATGCCTTTGCTCTCCTACCTCAGGGTGTATCAACTCTGGCTTTGTGTCATCTTATTCGGAGAGACCTTGATCACTTTTTGCTTCCACAAGATATCACACTGGTCCACTACATTGATGATATTATGCTAATTGGATCCAGTGAGCAAGAAGTAGCAAATACACTGGATTTATCAGTGGGACATTTGCATGCCAGAGGATGGGAAATTCAGGGACCTTCTACCTCAGTAAAATTTCTTGGGGTCCAGTGGTGTAGGGCTTGTCCTTCTAAGGTGAAGGAAAAGTTGCTGCATTTGGCCACTCCTACAACCAAGAAGGTGGTACAATGCCTAGTGGGCCTATTTGGATTTTGGAGACAACACAGTCCTCACTTGGGTGTGTTACTCTGGCCCATTTATCAAGTGACCCAAAAGGCTGCCAGTTTTGAGTGGGGTCCAGAACAAGAGAAGGCTCTGCAACAGGTCCAGGCTGCTGTGCAAGCTGCTCTGATACCTGGGCCATATGACTCAGCAGATCCAGTGATCTTTGAGGTGTCAGTGGCAGATAGGGATGCTGTTTGGAGCCTTTGGCAGGCCTCCATAGGTGAATCACAGCAGAGGGCTCTAGAATTTTGGAGCAAGGCCCTCCCATCTTCTGCAAATAACTACTCTCCTTTTGAGAGACATCTCTTGGCCTGTTACTGGGCTTTGGTGGAAACCGAACATTTGACTATGGGTCATCAAGTCACCATGTGACCTGAACTGCCTATCATGAACTGGGTGCTTTCTGGCCCATCTAGCCATAAAGTGGGTTGTGCATATCAGTATTCCATCATCAAATGGAAGTGGTATATGTGATCAGGCTCGAGCAGGTCCTGAAGGAACAAGTAACTTACGTGAGGAAGTGGCTCAAATGCCCATGGTCTCCACTCCTTCCTTCTCTCTCCCAGCCTGCACCGATGGCCTCATGGAGAGTTCCCCATGATCAGTTGACAGAGGAAGAGAAGACTAGGGCCTGGCTCACAGATGGTTCTGCATGATATGCAGGCACCACCCAAAAGTAGACAGCTGTAGTGCTACAGCCCCTTTCTAGGACATCCCTGAAGGACAGTAGTGAAGAGAAATCTCCCCAGTGGGCAGAACTTTGAGTAATGCACCTGGTTGTGTTCTTTGCATGGAAGGAGAAATGGCCAGGTATGCGATTATATATGGATTCATGGGCTCTGGCCAATGGTTTGGCTGGATGGTCAGGGACTTGGAAGAAGCATGATTGGAAAATTGGTGACAAAGAAATATGGGGAAAAGGTGTGTGGATGGACCTCTCTGAGTGGTCAAAAACTGTAAAAATATTTGTATCCCATGTGAGTGCTCACCAATGGGTGACCTCAGCAGAGCAGGATTTTAATAATCAAGTGTATACGATGACCTGTTCTGTGGACACCACTCAGCCACCTTCCCCAGCCACCCCTGTCATCTCCCAGTAGGCCCATGAACAAAGTGGCCATGGTGGCAGGAATAGAGGTTATGCAGGGGCTCAGCACATGGACTTCTACTCACAAAGGCTGACCTGGCTACAGTCACTGCTGAGCGCCCAATTTGCCAGCAGCAAAGACCAACACTGAGCCCTTGATATGGCACCATTCCTCGGGGTGATCAGCCAGCTACCTGGTGGCAGGTTGATTATATTGGACCTCTTCCATCATGGAAAGGGCAGAAAGTTGTCCTCACTGGAATAGACACTTACTCCAGATATGGGTTTGCCCATCCTGCATGCAACGCTTCTGTCAAGACTACCATCTGCAGACTCATAGAATGCTTTATCCACCACCATGGTATTCCACACAGCATTGCCTCTGACCAAGGCACTCACTTTATGGCTAAAGGAGTGGAAAAGTCAGCTCAGGCTCATTGAATTCACTGGTCTTACCATGTTCCCCATTATCCTGAAGCAGCTGAATTGATGGAATGATCTTTTGAAGTCATAATTACAATGCCAACTAGGTGACAGTACTTTGCAGGGCTGGAGCAAAGTTCTCCACAAGGCTGTGTATTCTCTGAATCAGCATCCAATACATGGTATTGTTTCTCCCATAGCCAGGATTCACGGGTCCGGGAATCAAGGGGCGGAATTGGAAGTGGCACCACTCACCATCACCCCTCGTGATCCACTAGCAAAATTTTTGCTTCCTGTTCCTGCGACATTGTGTTCTGCTGGCCTAGAGGTCTTAGTTCCAGAGCAAGGAACACTGCTATCAGGAGACACAAGAATGATTCCATTAAACTGGAAGTTAAGATTGCCACCTGGACACTTTGGGCTCCTCCTACCTTTAAATCAGCAGGCTAAGAAGGGAGTTAGAGTGTTAGCTGGGGTGACTGACCTGGGCTATCAAAATGAAATCAGTCTACTACTCCACAATGGAGGTAAGGAAGAGTATGCATGGAATACAGGAGATCCATTAGGACATCTCTTAATATTACCATGCCCTGTGATTAAGATCAATAATGGGAAACTCCAACAGCCCAATCCAGGCAGGATTACAAATGGTCCAGACCCTTCAGGAACTAAGGTTTGAGCCAGGACAAAAATCACGACCTGCTGAGGTGCTTGCTGAAGACAAAGGGAATACAGAATGGGTAGTAGAAGAAGGTAGTCATCAATACTAGCTACGACCACATGACCAGCTGCAGAAATGAGGACCGTAACTGTCACGCATATTTCCTCCTTCTTTTGTTAAAAGCATGTTTGTGCATGTATGCACTTGTACTAAGAAAATATCTTCATTTTATTTCCTTTCCCTTTAGCATGTGACATAAGATCTATTGACTTCATATCAGCATTTAAGTATTGTTAACTTTATGTAGTAGGATCTGGGTTGGGGATCGGTGCATTTCCAGTTGTACGAAGGATAGTTGTATTATGTTAGGCATAATTATGATCTCATTGTTGTCTTTATTTGAAGATTATGTATGATCTCAGAAGATGTGTATGGGTTCAGGTTCACACGGGGTTAACTCGTGATGGTTAACACTGAGTGTCAACCTGATTGGATTGAAGGATATGAAGTATTAATTCTGTGTTGCCAAAGGAGATTAACATTTGAGTTAGTGGGCTGGGGAAGGCAGATCTACCCTTAATTTGGTGGGCACAATCGAATCAGCTTACAGGTACAAAGCAGGCAGAAAAAATGTGAAAAGGAGAGACTGACCTAGGCTCCCAGCCTACATCTTTCTCCCGTGCTGGATGCTTCCTGCCCTCAAACACCGGACTGTAAGTTTTTCAGTTTTGGGACTTGGACTGGCTCTCCTTGCTCCTCAGCTTGCAGACAGCCTATTGTGGGACCTTTGTGATCATGGAAGCTAATACTTAATAAACTCCCATGTATATATTATATATATATAAAATAGGACGTATATATAATATATATCCTATTAGTTCTGTCCCTCTAAGAGAACCCTAATACAGAGCCTCCATCTCTTCTTCAATTCAGTAAGCAAAATGGTACATACTTTACAGTGTTTCTGTGAAGATTGAATAAAATTATGCACTAACAAGTGCCTAACATAGGACAGTGGATTTGCTCTGCCAACAAGGTTCTGAGCCCCTTATAAGATGCCTTCCAGTCCTGCTAGCCTGGGAAACCAAAGAATTATATTCTTCATAACCCACTGCAGTAAACTTTCTGAATGTGAGTTGAACTTCACCAATTAGATATGATTGTATGAATCTTTAATATAGAAGGGAGATAAATAGAAAGAGAGCCAGGATATGACATAGTTATTTTGCTGGTGAGGATCATGGCAATTGTGGTAAAATTCTGGATCTGGCACCTGTAGTGGTGACTTCTCTGATTCAGCAGGTTTGTGTTCATGACCGAGGTGTTGACAGGATCCATGGCAACTACTTTCTTGATTCTGCTATTCCTTGAAAGTGGAAGGAGCAGCAGCTCCTTGGCAGGCCAGTTCTTTGGTGGGCTGTTAAAGTCATTTCTGGAAGCTCAATACAAGTCTGTTTCTTCAGCCTTGCCAATAATTCTGTGAATGGTCTGTAACTGTTAATAGATCAATTTTTGCTTAAACTAGCTATAGAAGATTTGGTTTTTACAATTAGGAACCATGATGAATATTGTAAGCAATAAGCTTATGAGTTATGTCTGAAGATATATCTCATGGAAGGCATCCTTTTAGGGAATAAATTTTGGTATAGTGGGAAAATCATGGCTTTGGGGGACATCATATGTTCAGATCCAGATGCCTTATGAGTCATGGAACCCCAGGCAAATTATTACACTTGTCTGAAATTCGGGCTCCTCGTCTGTAAAATGTTGTTAATAATATAAATATAAATGATTTATTATTAAAATATCTATTAACTGTTTACTAAATATCAACTCTTTTTTAACTTTTAGGTTCAGGGGTACATATGCAGGTTTGTTATATAGGTAAATTGCATATCCTGGGGTTTGGTGTATGGATTATTTCATTACCCAGGTAATAAGCATAGTATGTGATAGGTAGTTTTGCAATCCTCACCCTTCTCCCACCCTCCACCCTCAAGTAGGTCCTCATGTCTGTTGTTCCCTTCTTTGTTTCCTTATGTACTCAATGTTCAGCTTCTACTTATAAGTGAGAATATGCAGTTTTTGGTTTTCTGTTTCTATGTTAGTTTGCTTAGGATAATGGCCTCCAGCTCCGTCCAGGTCACTGCAAAGGATGTGATCTCACTATCTTTTATAGCTGCAAAATATTCCATGGTATATATGCACCACATTTTTTTTAATCCAGTTTACCGTTGATGGGAACTAAATGTCAACTCTTTAAAAAACTTTATTTGAACCAAATAGACTAATGCCTGACCTCATAGAGCTCAAACTCCAGTGGGAAGATAAAGACAATTAAATATAGAAATAAGGATCCATACTATGTCAATGAGTACTTTGAGAAGAAAAATAAACTAGAGGAAGAGATTGGAGTACAATGTGGGGCAGGTGGATCCTGTTTTATGCAGTGTGGGAAGACTACTTTGAGTTGAGACCTGAAGGATGTCAGAGCAAAAGAGACGTGGATATCTGAAGTAAAAGAGTACTAGGCAGATGGCAAGCATGCTTTGCACATTTAAGGACCAGCTGGAAGGCCAGTAAGTGATGGAAAGAATGGTTGGCAATGAGGCCAGAGTGTTAGCAGGTTAGAATCATGAACCAGATCATAGTTCTCAAAACACTGAAAGGCCTTTGTATTTCATGGGGATTGAGAATAAGATATAGGGTTGGGCACAATGGCTCATGCCTGTAATCTCAGCTTTTTGGGAGGCCAAGGTGAGAGGATCACTTGAGGCCAGGAGTTCAAAAGTAAGATATAAAATGTCCACCTCCTAGCCTAGCACAGCAGAGTTCCTTTTCTCTCCTCCACAAAGTTAGTTTAATACGATGATATAAATGGGACTCCTAGGCACCATTGCAGTCTTTTTTTTTTTCTATGCATTCTTCTCCTCTCTCCAGAAAATTTTAAAAATCTTACTCATCTTCAGAGGCTACCAATTTATTTTTCTTAGAACAGACCAGTTTTTAATAACCCAGTGAATATGAGGTATGTAAAGGGAAAGAAAAGTAGATAAGGTAAAAAATGTAAGAAATTAAAGAAAAATATTGATGTCATCCTCTGGACCGAAATCCTGACACTTCACAAGAGAACAGCTTTGACAAATATCTGTAGCATGTGAGAAAAGTAATTTATCAGCTGTTCTGCTAAAGTCAACAGACTTCTCTGCATTGCATCTTTGACACAGAGCAGAACCAGCGGTCTCCTGGTCTTGCCTCTCCTGTCAGACCTTTACGTGAAGCCCTTCTTTTGTCTGTGATGTTTCTTCTCTCTGGATTGACCTTGTTTCTTTTTGCCTGACAAAATCTTTTTGATTTTTTTTTAACAATAATTAAGACCTACCTTCAGTGCCTCCTTCTCTGTAAAGCCTTCTTTGATTCCCCAGGGTAGAGTTGGTCAACTCTGCTCTCTGTTCTCAGAGCATTTTCTTATCTTTATTGTTATACTTAGTCTTTCCTGTCTCTCCCACTAGACTGTCAGCTCCTCAAGACATGATTATGTCTCATTTATATTGTTTCTTCATCATCTTTTCATTATTATCATTCATATTTATTTTAAGTGCTGGCAAAAATGTTTGTTGACAGATGATGGAAAAGAAGAAAAGGAAGGGAGGAAGGAAGAAATGAAGGAAGGAAGGGAGGGAGGAAGGAAAGAAGGAAGGAAGGAAGGGAGGAAGGAAGGAAGGTTGGTTATTTATATTCTTTGTTGCATGACTTTCAAACACTTTTTGAAAGATACAGAATATTTTAAACATTCAAGGAAACATAAGACCCTTAGAAAACTATAAACATATGTGGGCATTTGGTGATGATGACAACCAAGGATTTTTGCTGGAGATAGACAATTTTAGAGAGAACACATTTTCTATAAGAAATACTTGTTTTGAAAAACTTTAACATTCCTAATTCACTCTGCCTGAAGTTATGCTAAATTTCTTCCTGTTCCCTAAAAAGAAAAAAAAGATTTGCATATTTTCTTTAAGATGAACAAAAATTTCTTAATTATCTTTATTCAAACAGAACATTGATCTGAGGAATCTGACTTGCCTAATAAAACATTGAGTCCTGATTTATGTCATCACTTGGTATTCTGGCAGACGTAATAAAGACAATTTCCACTGAAGGACAGTTTTCTTTTTTCAAGTTGTTTTGTCTGTTCTGAGCTTTATTTCAACAAAACTGAACCAAAGATCTGAAAAGAGCCAGAACATTGTTGATAATAATAAAGCTCATATTTATATAAGTCTTATTATCCAACTATTTTTTAAAAAAAGGAAACAGAGATTCAGAAATTACATTATTAGTCTGACTTGTATAATTCTATACTGGAACAGTGAATTTAAGCATTTATGAAGTGTTACTTTGCGCCTAACATTTTCACTTACTTTTAATTGTTAGTTTTGTAGTTACACTCTCTTTATTTTAAAACTACATTATTCTTAACAACACATTTTATTGATTTATGGATATTAGGCAGGGTTTAAGCTGGCAAGAGGAGAGTCCTGGTAATAATCAGATTTGCGGTCTATACTTAAGAGAAAAGATGGTATAAGAGTGAAAAAAAAAGGTAGGTATGGTCAGATCGCTCAAATTTTTGAAAATGTAAATGATTAAAAAAAGATGAGAAGTTCTAAAATACGAGTGCCAACAAGGTGAAAGTTCAGTAGTATAAGACACATGACAAAGTTTTCTAGGAAATAATAACTAAGTTCTAAAAGAGTGCATACAGTGGCATTTATTTTAGGGAATGCAACATAATTTTAGCAAGCTTAACCGCTGCCTAACACCTAGAAATCAATAAGATACTGTTACAAAAACAATGGCTATATTTTCTATCTCCACATGTGGCTTGCTGCCATTCATAGCCTAGTGTGAATGTTGATCAACCATTTTTCATAGCTTCAGCCTCTACAAAGTGAGAAACAGAGAGGATTAAATTTTTCTCTCCAAAATAGTTATAATCCCCACTAACGTAATTAATGGATTATGAAATTTTTGTGGAGAACCAACCTGCCATTTGAGCCAAGAATTACAAAAGCAGAGATGAAATCGGCAGAGAAGTGTCATTTAGCCAGAAGCAACAGAGTTAGTAATTTCTCACTTTGGCTTGATAGCAATCCCACTGCAGAGAAAAAAATGCTACCCTTGAGTTAAGAAAGAACTTGGTGATTAAAGTCATCAGAATCTTTAAATAATAAGATGAACTGGAGTTAATTTAAGCCCTTATTATGTAGCTAGAAAAGAAATAAGCACTTTGGCAAGTATGTATCTTGTTTAATTATTGCTGCTTTAATGATGTCATTATTATCTCCACTTTAGAAAAGTTAAAATTGAGGCTCAGAAAGACTGAATAACTTGACTGAGGTCACAGGCAAGAGTGCAAGCATGGACATAGTCAGATTTATGACCTACACTTGAGCAGAGAAGATTATATGGACTCCAAAAGAAAATTTGGTGTGATTTTCTGTCCCACATTTTTTTTAAATAGAAAAATGACTCAAAAGAGAAGGGATACGGCTGGGTGCAGTGGCTTATGTCTGTAATCCAAGCACTTTGGGAGGCCAAGGAGAGTAGATCAGCTGAGGTCCCGAGTTTGAGACCGGCCTGGCCAACATGGTGAAACCCCCTTTCTACTAAAAATACAAAAATTAGCCAGGCATGATGATGGGCGCCTGTAATCCCAGCTACTCAGGAGGCTGAGGCAGGAGAATCATTTGAACCCGGGAGGCGGAGGTTGCAGTGAGCAGAGATTGTGCAATTGCACTCCAGCCTGGGTGACAAGAGTGAAACTCCATAACAATGACAACAACAACAACAATAGCAACAACAAACAGAGAAGGGAAGCAAATGAAAGCTATCAGTATAGGAGTTGAATAACATAAGCATGTTACAGGGTTCTCTAGGAAAGAATAGCTGAATGCTAAAAGGTCCCATGGTAAATTTAACATGAATTAGGAGATGAACCTCAGCTTCACAGGTTCAAAGAAGGCTGGTCAATAATCTGAGTCAGTTCTTTTTCTTAAAAAATTTCAACTTTTATTTAGACTTGGAGATCCATGTGCAGGTTTGTTATATGGGTATACTGTGTGACCCTCGTTCCTTTCTCCCACAACTAGTAGTCCTCAGCGTCTATTGTTCTCAACTTTATGCCCACGTATACTCAACGTTTAGCTCCCACTTACGAGTGAGAACATGCGATATTTGGTTTTCTGTTTCTATGTTAGTTCGCTTAGGGTAATAGCCTCCACCTGTGTGTTGCTACAAAGAACATAATTTTATACTTTTTATGGTTGTATAGTATTCCATGGTGTATATGTACCACATTTTTTTCATTCAATTCACCATTGACAGGCACCTAGGTTGATTCCATCTGAGTCAGTTCAATTCAGAAAAGGTGACTCATAATGATAGAATTCACCTGAAGCTTACACTCTTCATAAATAGAATGCCAACTAATATAGGAAAATGCTCATTGGAACAAGGTATTTATGTTCACTGGATTGGAGCATTATCCTCCCATAGACAAGGAAAAAATCAAAATATCATGAAACTCAGCAGCTCAAATCATCTGTTATCTCCATCTCCACCTTTTTATGTGTGCTAATGGGCTTACAGTTTACAGTCAGTTCTGCCTCATGGTTCATTCTTTCACTGGTTACCTACTTAAAATTCCTGTAGCTCTTTCTTTTTCCATGATCAAGCTAGGCAGAATAGGACACAATCTCTTGTTCTTGGATTCCCCTCTACCATCATACACACACATAACAAGGCTAAAAGGCAAAGATATGTGTATAAGACTTTACAGAAGGCATTGGGAGGCAGATAGGGTTTTCAGTACAAGAAAACATAAAACTTGTAATTCTAAATTAGCTATCCCTGTTCTTAAAAGTACTTTGGCCACTCTGCTAAGATACCCGATAACATTTTGTCCTCTACTCCCCTCTCTTCCCTGATTTACCCAGTATTCAGATTTTAGTTCTTTATTTGTTTTGTTGATGCTACTTTTTTATGAATTTTAAATTATACACAAGTGACACTTGGTATTAGTCTGTATTCATGCTGCTGACAAAGGCATAGCTGAGACTAGAAAGAAAAAGAGGTTTAATTGGACTTACAGTTCCACATGGCTGGGGAGGTCTCAGAATCATAGTGGGAGGTGAAAGGCACTTCTTACATGGTGGCAGCAAGAGAAAATGAGGAAGAAGGAAAAGTGGAAACTCCTGATAAACCCATAGGATCTCATGAGACTTATTCATCATGAGAATAGTATGGGAAAGAACAGCCCCCATGATTCAATTACCTCCCCCCAGGTCCCTCTCACAACACGTGGGAATTCTGGGAGATATAATTCAAGTTGAGATTTGGGTGGGGACAGAGCCAAACCATATAATTCCACCCCTGGCCCCTCCAAATCTCATGTCCTCACATTTTAAAACCAATCATGCCTTCCCAACAGTCTCCCAAAGCCTTAACTCATTTCAGCATTAATCTAAAAGCCCACACTCCAAAGTCTCATCTGAGACAAGGCCAGTCCCTTCCACCTATGAGCTTGTAATATCAAAAGCAAGCTAGCTACTTCCTAGATACAATGGAATACAGGTATTGGGTAACTACAGCCATTCCAAATGGGAGAAATTGGCCAAAACAAAGGGGATATAGGGCCCATGCAAGTCCAAAATCCAGCAGGGCAGTCAAATTTTAAAGCTACAAAAGGATCTCCTTTGAGTCCAGGTCTCACATCCAGGTCACACTGATGCAAGAGGTGGATGCCCATGGTCTTGGGCAGCACTGCCGCTGTGTCTTTGCAGGATACAGCCCCCCTCCTGGCTGCTTTCACAGGCTGGTGTTGAGTGTCTGTGCCTTTTTCAGGTGCATAGTGCAAGCTGTCAGTGGATCTATTATCCTGGGGTCTGGAGGACGGTGGCCTCTTCTCACAGCTCCACTAGGCAGTGCCCCAGTAGGCACTCCATGTGGGGGTTCTGACTCCACATTTCCCTTCCACACTGGGCTAGCAGAGGTTCTCCATGAGGGCCCTGCCCCTGCAGCAAACTTCTGCCTAGGTATCCAGGCGTTTCTATACATCTTCTGAAATCTAGGTGGAGGTTCCCAAACCTCAATTCTTGACTCAATAACACATGGAAGATGCCAAGGCTTGGGGCTTCCACCCTCTGAGGCCACAGCTTGAGCTCTATGTTGGCCCCTTTCAGCCATGGCTGGAGCAGCTGGGACACAGGACACCAAGTCCCTAGGTTGCACACAGCATGGGCACCCTGGGCCTGGTCCATGAAACCACTTTTTCCTCCTGGGCCTCCAGGCCTATAGTGGGCGGGGCTGCTGTGAAGGTCACTGACATGGCCTGGAGACATTTTCCCCTTGGTCTTGGGGATTAACATTAGGCTCCTTCCTACTTACGCAAATTTCTGCAGCCAGCTTGAATTTCTCATCAAAAAATGGGTTTTTCTTTTCTACTACATCATCAGGATGCAAATTTTCTGAACTTTTATGCTCTGTTTCTCTTTCAAAATGGAATGCTTTTAACAGCATCCAAGTCACTTTTGAATACTTTGCTCCTTAGAAATTTCTTCTGGCAGAAGAATCATCTCTGAAGTTCAAAGTTCCACAAATCTCAAGGGCAGGAGCAAAATGCCACCAGTCTTTTCTAAAACATAACAAGAGTCACCTTTGCTTCACTTCCCAAAAGTTCCTCATCTCCATCTGAGACCACCTCAGCCTGGACCTTATTGTCCATATTGCTATCAGGCTTTCGGTCAAAGCCATTCAACAAGTCTCTAGGAAGTTTCAAACTTTCCCACATTTTCCTGTCCTCTTCTGAGCCCTCCAAACTGTTCCAACCTTTGACCGTTCCAAAATTGCTTCAACATTTTTGAGTATCTTTTCAGCAATGCCCCACTCTCCTATTACCAATTTACTATATTAGTCCATTTTCATGATGCAGACAAAGGCATACACAAGACTGTGTAGAAAAAGAGCCTTCGCATGGCTGGGGAGGCCTCAGAATCATGGCAGGAAGCAAAAGGCACTTCTTACATGGCAGCAGCAAGAGAAAATGAGGAAGAAGCAAAAGCGGAAACTCCAATAATCCCACCAGATCTTGTGAGACTTACTCACTATCATGAGAATAGCATGGGAAAGACCAGCCCCCATGATTCATTTACCTCCCCTGGGTCCCTCCCACAACACGTGGGAATTCTGGGAGATATGATTCAAGGTGAGATTTGAATAGGGAAACAGCCAAACTATATCACACATTAATACATCCACCTTCAAGAACAACACAGAACATTGACAATAAAGACACCTCCCAACCTCAAATAATTTGCTCTTTATTTCTGGAGCAGAGAAATTTATCTTGATTTCTTTGGTTTTCTTGTTTGTTTTTTTTTGTTTTGTTTTTTGTTTTTTGTTTTTTTGACAACCGATACTCATAAGATCTCACCTACCAATTCAACTTTATCAACTTATTTTCCAAACAATAATAGTTTCTTCCTGAAGAAATGCTCTAGTTCCAGCTCTAGGGATAGTTTTTAAAGCTGTGTGATAATCAGATTTCATAGTAAGCATGGAATCAAAACATGAAAAGGTTATTTATATTTTCAAGGGTTTATTGGATTTTGTCTCTGATACACACAAATAGACACTGACATGACAGAGCTCTTCTCACTTGGCCATTGATTAGGGTGCTGCTTACATCTGCCTCTGTGATTCTTCTTATTCTATGCTTCTGTTGCATGAATTTTATGCTTCCAAATGAGTTCAAGTCTTCATGTTCAAGGGAATTCTGTTTCAGAGTACTAAAAACACCAGAACCATAGTCAATAATTTTGGAAAATTTGATGGAATGAAAATGGTACTCAAGTGGAATATTCTTAAAGGATCTAATGAAGAAAAAAGAGTTTTTATCTGTACTAGAGACTAATCTGCTCAATACAACTCCTAAAAAATTTTAAGAAGTTGATTATGCAGATGCAGATGGCTTGGTAAAATATTGTAGTGAAAGAAGTAGTTATTACTGGAAAAAAGCATTGATTCATAGGAAACAAGTAATTGCAAATGGGCCTCATTATTCTTTTTTGAGTAGATTTACTGGCATATCAGAGAATGTCAAAACAATATATTTAGATTCCAGCAGAATTTTTAATATATATTTTAAAATACCATTGGATACCAGATGGAAAAATATGGAAAAAGCCAACAATTTAGTTAAGTGAATGTGTAGTTAATCAAATAGGAAATATACATACATATGTGTGTGTGTATGTGTGCACATGTGTGTATATAATATTGTGTAAAGAAACATAAAACAGAGTAAGAAAATAGAAAGTGGCAATGTAATATTTTAGACAGGTATTGGTAAAAGGTCAGAGAAAAGAACATTTGAATGAAAGCTTAAATTGACCTAAGAATGTGAGCCATGTGAATATCTGGCAGAAAAAAATCCAAATACTTTATTATTTTATTATTATTATTATTATTATTATTATATTTTTTAGATGTAGTCCTGCTCTGTCACCCAGACTGGAATGCAGTGGCACGGGCTTGGCTCACTGCAGCCTCTGCCTTTTGGGTTCAAGTGATTCTCTCGCCTCAGCCTCCTGAGTAGCTGGGATTACAGGCGCCCACCACCACTCCCGGCTAATTTTTTTGTATTTTTAGTAGAGACAGGGGTTCACCATGTTGGCCAGGCTGGTCTTGAACTCCTGACCTCAAATGATCCACCTGCCTCGGCCCCCCCAAAGTGATGGTATTACAGGTGTGAGCCACTAAGCCTAATCCAAAAAATCCAAACACTTTAAATAAAATAATAGCAAGCACAAAGTCCTAGAGAAAAGAATGTGTTGAATGTTTGAAGAACATTGAGATGGATAATAAAGAATGACTAGGGGAAGAGTGGTAAAGAAGGAGTTTGGAAGGTGAGCATTAGATCATATAAGATCATGGTAAACATTTTAGATTTTATCCTAAGTCTTATGGGAAACCATCATATGGCTCTTAACTGATTTAGGTTTTTAAAAAAATCACTTTGGCTGCAGTGTGAAGAATCGAATATAGTGAATTAAGAAAGCGAAGGCAAGAATGGAAGCAAAGAGACAGTTAAGAGGCTATTTCAGGAGCCCAGAAGAACATATTGATAGCTTGGACACAAGATGGTAACTGTGGAGGTGGTGAAAAGTGGTCAGATCCTGTATATATTTTTGAAGGTGACACAATAAAATTTGTAGAAGGAATGGGCAATGGGTTTAAAGAAAAGAGGAGTAAAGGATGAGTTTAAGGTTTTGGTCTAACAACTGGGTGACTAGTGGTATCATTCATTGAAATAGGAAACACTGGAGAAGGGACAGAGGAGGGTGAGTTTGAGAGCAAAATGTCTGACTCTAATTTTGGTTATATTTATTTTAAGACGCCAATTTTCTCTGTGATGAAGATAACATCTCAAATCAGAATATAAAGGTTGATTATTAAATAAGTGGTTCAAAGACAAATGGATAGCCATATGGCAAAAAATAAAGTCTATCTTGGACTTTATGCTGGAATAAGTTCCAAATGAATCAGTTTTAATGGCAAACGAAGCTATAAGATTGTGAGGGAAAAAAATTGGAAAATTAGATAATCTTAATTTAGACAAAGTCTTCCTATGACGCAATGTTATTTTTAAACCCTCAACACTGTCAAAATCTCTGCTTTAGCAAATGCAAGATGCATTCTGCTTGGTTTCATAGCCTCCATACCATGCATGTGCAGCATAGGAATCTATCACTGACATAGGGGGAACTGAATTCAGAATTTTGGCTAATTTCTCTACCATTTCTTCCCTCTCAATGATATTGGCTCCTCAGTCCTGGCTGCTCCCAATGTTTGTCCCTCAGCCCACCGATGACACTGAAAACTGTAGGGTTCTACTACTCTCTTTTCAGAATTTACACTCCATGCCAAGAGTCAACAAATTCTCTGGGAGAAAAAAGCAATGGATAAATGTAGGATTTATCTCAATATATTTTTCTTCACTCTAGCATCTTACCATTCAATTACTGACTGTTTTGGGTGCATTTTGATGACCTCATATGGCTATTTTTTATTTCTCCCACATATTGTAGTTGTTCTCAGTAGGAGGGTTTGCATGATACAAGTTACTCCTCTGTCATGGATGAATGTTCCTTCTCTTAGTAATTAACTGATCACACAAACAAGAAATCAGTAAGAATTTCGAAGATTTAAAAAGTGCAATCTATAAATTTGAGCATTTATAAACTTAACATGAAAACCAACAACTAGAGAATGCACATTGTTTTGAAGTTTTCTTGGAAAATTCTTCAAAAATTTACCATGTGCTGAGATATAAAGTGAACCCCAACAAATTTCAATGAATTATTTTTGTAAAGACTATCTATAATTAAACAATATAGTCAGGTTATGAATCAAAACCAAGAATGACTGGAAAAAATACATTTGAAGATTTAGAAACATACTTGTAAATAATTAAAGGTAAAATTATAATAGAAAACAAAATTTTCTTAGAATTAAATAATTATGAAAACACTATGTATCAAAACTTGTATAACGGAGTTAAAGCAGTACTTCGGAGATTTATTCTATAGCATGCAGTAAAAACCAAGAAAGTCTAAAAAATAATGAGCTAAACATCCAACTTCAGACATTAAAATAAGGACAGCCAGATAGACCACAAAAACAAAGAAGGGAATCATAAAGACATGAGCAGAAACTAACCAAATAAAGCAAAATTATATAATAAAAATGATTTGTAAAGCCAAAAGTTTTTTTTAAAAAGAGGCCAATGAAATGAACCAAACTTTCAGATAATTATCAGAAGAATTCACAATCAAATAATATTTAGAAAAAGTTGTGTGTATGTGTGTGTGATAACTATGGATCCCAGAGATTAAAAACAATGAAGGATATTTTAAATTAGCATGTAATATGTAACAACATATACGAATAAGTTTTTTTAAAAATGTTGAACACAGAGAGACTAATTTGTGAAAAATTAAGAACCCAAGGAATCCAATAACCAATAACAAAACTGAATCAGTCTCAAATGACTTTTACTGATAAATTCTACCAAATAGTCAAGGAACAGATAACCCCTACTACATATAATTTCTTCTGGCAAACAGAAAAAGAAAGAATGTTTCTCAACATATTTAACAAGGCTATCATAATTTTGATACCAATATCAAAATTAAAGGCAGATCTCACTCATGCAAATGGAAACAAAAATTTAAAAAATATATATTTACACAACACACCGCAAGAAAATAGAGGAATACATTATGACTTAAATTTATTCTAGAAATTTGAAGTGATTTAACACTAAAATCAGCATGTTTTTACCACATTAAGCAATTAAAGGGGGAAAACTATATAAGTGTCTGTTATACATAGAAATATATTTGATTAATAATTCTCTTCCATAAAAAGGAAAAAGATCATGTCCTTTGCAGGGACATTGGGTGGAGCTGGAAGCCATTATCCTCAGCAAACTAACGCGGGGACAGAAAACCAAACACTGCATGTTCTCACATATAAGTGGGAGCTGAACAATGAGAACACATGGACACAGGGAGGGGAACAACACGCACTGGGGCCTGTTGGAGGGTGGGGTTGAGGGAGGGAGAGCATTAGGGAAAACAGTTAATGCATGTTGGTCTCAATACCTACCTGATGGGTTGATAGGGGCAACAAAGCACCATGGCACACGTTTACCTATGTAACAAACCTGCACATGCTGCATATGTACCCCAGAAGTTAAAATTAAAATTAAAATTAAACCAGCATCTTAATCACACTAAAAAAGAATAATTCTCTTCATTTATAGTGAAATCTGGCAAATTAAAAACTGAAAAGCATTTTCTTTATCTGATAAGTGACATTTACATAAAAACTACGGTGAATGTCGTATCTAAATATGGGCTGTTAAAAATTATTGTCTTATGTCAGAAAAGGGCAAGGATACCTTCTATCATTTCTTAAATTCAACATTGTACTAAAAATCCTAACCATCACAATAAAATTAGAAAAATAAGATATTTCCTAATTTTGGAATTGGAAAGAACAAAAGCTACAATGTTTTTTTGTTGGTATATTTATCTATACCGAGGAATTCAAAAGAATCTACAAATTGTTAAACTAATGAAAATATATCAATACCAAAACTCAATGGATTTTCTGTGTGCTATACACAAATAGTTAAAATACAACAAAATATTAGTTTTCTAGAACTGCCATAGCAAATTATCACAAACTGTGTGGCTTAAAACAATAGAAATTCATTTTCTCACAGTTCTGGAAGCTAGATGTCTGAAACCAAGGTGTTGGCAGAGCCATGCTTCTTCCTAAACTTTAGGAAAGGATCCCTCTTGATTTTTTTAGCTTCTGGTAGCCCTATGCATTTCTTGTCTTGTGGCAGCTTAACTCTAATTTCTGTGCTTCACATGGCTGTTTTCTCTTTGTATGTCTCTCTCCCCTCCTTATAAGGACACCATTTACATTGGATTAGGTTGTACTCTAATTGAGTATAACTTCATTTTAATGTGATTATATGTGCAAATAATCTACTTCCTAGTAAGATCACATTCACTGATACTGAGGTTTAAGACTTTAACACATGTTTTAGAGGGATGCAATTCAACCCATAACAAACGTGCATGGACTTTATGAAGACAATTATAATGATCTGTTGAAATATAATAAGGAAGATATTCCAAAGTGGAGAGATATGTCATATTCATGGATAAAAACTTGCATTATCAGAATAATGGAATTCAATCTCAATTAAATCATTGATTCAATACAATTTCAATCAATCAATGGTTTTGTTTGCTGTTTTCTTAGTGAAACTTGATAAACTGTTCCCAAAGTCTGTATGAAAAAATGAAACAAAAAAATAATCTATGCACTTCTTAGGAGAAAACTGAGAATCAGAACTTGCTCTGCTAGTATTGATTTTAATTATCTTACTTCCTCAAATCTAAGGTGGCATAATTTGTAATATGCATTACTATTTATGTACTGTTAAGAAAGAAAAAACACTATCACTCTATCTATGCGATGAAGCATGATAGACTTAATGATAAGCTGCATAATGCATGAATGAGTCACACTAGCCTTTCAATGCTTTGAAATTTCTTTTATGTATTTGACCATTTTTATCTATTAGACCATTTCTCCTGTCTCTTGATTAATTACTTTGATTGTGATAGAAAATTTTTTGCATGTATCTTAATAAACAAATGTAAAATAGTGTCATCTACTTATGATTATCTTAATTTATTAGGTTCTATTAAGCATGTGATGTTGTCTTTAAAAATATAAAATTATGGTTATTTCTCCAACAATAATTTGTTTTGCAACTTTATGCCCAACTGCTATGTTTTGGGGATGTTATGAATATACAATGAATCTTCCTTTCAATGAGAAACCATAGTGCATATTTTTTAAAGCAATTCAAGTAGTAATTGCACACATCACATGTATAAATCATAATGCATATAACAATGTAAGTGACTACAATATGACCATCTATAATTAAATTTGCAGTTGCTTAGGAAAAAAATCTGCATTATGACTGCCCTCTGGCCAAGTGATATTCCATCATCAGATGGGCTAAACATAAAATAAACATGCATCTTATAATTTATTAAATATAGTATAAAACTCAAACAATTAAGATAGTATGGTACTAGCATAAGAGAGAAAGATAGACAAAAGGAGTACAGAAACAGACCTACTCACATACCAAAAGCATGATAAATAACAGATTAGGTAATTAATATCAGTGGAAAAAAGACTAATCAACAAATTGTGCTGGGGTAATCAAGTGTCAAAATGAGGATGGGAGTAGGAACCAGTCATAACATTTACAAAATCAATTCTCGACATATCTCAACGATTTAAATGTGAAAGCAATACTTAAACATAATTAGGAGAAAACAATAGAACATATGAGTTTAAGATAGGGAAGATATTAAAAACAAAAAGTACAGGGCTATTAAGGAATAGATGGGCATATTAAATAATATCAATTAAAAAAAAAACTCTATTCATCAAAAGGCAAACTCTACACCAGGCATGGTAGCTCATGCCTGTAATCCCAGCCCTTTGAAGGCTGAGGCAGGCAGATTGCTTGAGCTCAGGAGTTTGAGACCCACCTAGGCAAAATGGCAAAACCTTGTCTCTTCAAAAAATAAAAAAATTAGCTGAGTGTGGTGGCATGTACTTATGGTCCCAGCTACTGGAGAGGCTGAGGTAGGATTGCTTGAGCTTGGGATGTTGCAGTGAGCCAAGACTGCACCAATGCACACCAGCACGGGTGACAGAGTGAGACACTCTCTCAAAAAAAAGAGGCAAACTCCAAACTGGAAGAATTTTGTAACACAAAATTATATGTATGTATATTTCAAAATTATATGTATGTATGTATATATGTATGTATATGTATGTATATCACACTTGTATGTGTGTATATATATATATACACACACACACATATATACACATAATGCATACAAAATTTGTAACTCCTATAAATCTACGTAACTAAATATGTATTAAAAGTAACGGCAAAACTCGCAATTACTTTTGCAGCAATCTAATATTTATATGTATATACATGTATATACAGTATTTGCAACTTCTATGAGTCTACTTGAATAGACATCTCTTCAAAGATAACACACAAATTGCCAACAAACATATGAAAAGATGTTCAACATCACTATTCATTAGGGAAATGCAAATCAAAACCATAATAATGTATCATCTTGTGGGGAAACTGGAACTCTTGTGCACTGTTGATGGAAAGGTAAAGTGGTTCTGCCACTATAGAAACCACTATGGTAGTTCTTCAAAAAATTAAAAATAGAATAACCATATGATCCAGCAAGTCTACTTCTAGATATACATACAAAAGGATTCAAAGCAGGGTCTTGAAAAGATATTTGTATACCATGCTCATAGTAGCATTATTAACAAGTGCCAAAAGGTAGAAGCAACCCAAATGTCTACTAATGGATGAAGGGATAATCAAAGTGTGGTATATATAAATACAATGTAATATTATTTAACCTTAAAGGAAAGAAATTCTGAAAAATGAAACAACGTGAATGAACCTTGAGGACATTATGGTAAGTGGAATAAGCCAATCACAAAAAGGCAAATATTGTATAATTTCATACATACAAGGCATCTAGAGTATGCAAACTCATTGAAATAACTCATAGAAATATAAAAGTAGAATGGTGTCTGCCAGGGCCTGGGGTAGGGGGAAATGGGAGCTGTTGTTTTATTGGTATAGAGTTTTGATTTTGCAAGATTACAAAATTCTGGAGATTAGTTACATAACAATGTAAATATACTTAACACTGCTGAACTGTACATTTAAAAATAATTAAAACTATCACAATAATGAAAACATAGGAACAATCAAAGTGCCCATCAGTAGATAAATGGATTTCTTTAAAAAGCAATATATATACACAATGGAATACTATTCAGCCCCAGAAAAGAAGGAAATTCTTTTATTTATGACAACATGAATGAATCTAGAGGACATGCTCAGTGAAAGAAGCCAGGCACAAAAAGAAAAATAGTACATGATCTCACTTGTATGTAGCATGTAAAGAAGTCAAACTTATAGAATTAGAGAGTAGAAGGGTGGCTACCAGAGGCTGAAGAGGGTGGGGGCGAATAAGGTGGTTGGAGAAAGGGAAGATGTTGGTCAAAGCGTAAAAAGTGTCAGTTAGACGGAGGAATAAATTCTGGTGATTTATTACACAGCATGTTGATTGTAGTTAATAATAATGTATTATATATATCAAATTGCTAAATGAGTAGATTTTAAATGTTCTCACCACAAAGAAATGATAAGTATGTAAGGTGATGGATACATTAATTAGCCTGATTCGATCATTCCACAATACATACATGTATCAAAACATCATATTGTAGCCACACATAAAAAATAAAATGCCCAGAAATACATGTAACTGAAGAGATGAAAGATCTCTACAAGCAGAACTGCAAAATATTGCTAAAATAAATTACAGATGACACAAACAAATGGGAAAACATTCCACACTCATGGACTGGAAGAATCAATATCATTAAAATGGTTATATTACCCAAAGCAATTTAGAGGTTGAACACTATTCCTATCAAACTGCCAATGCCATTTTTTTTCACACAACTAGGAAAGCTATTTTAAAATTCATATGGAAATAAAAGAGACCTTGAATTGCCAAGGCAATTCTAAGCAAAAAGAACAAACCCAGAAACATCATATTATCTGTCTTCAATCTATACTAAAAGGCTACTGTAACCAAATCAGCATGGTACTGGTACAAAAACAGACACATAGACTAATGGAACAGAATAGAGAACCCAGAAATAAAGCTGCACACCTACAGCTATCTGATCTTGGACAAAGTTGACAAAAATAAGAATGGGGAAAGGACTCCCTATTCAATAAATGGTGCTGGGATAGTTGGCTAGCCATATGCAAAAGAATGAAACTGAACTCCTACTTTTCACCATAGGCAAAAACTAACTCAAAATGGAATTAAAGATTTAAATGTTAACACCTCGAGGTATAAGAATCCTAGAAGATATTTAGAAACCACCACTGTGGACATTAGCCTTGGGAAATAATTTATAATTAAGTCCTCAAAAGCAATTGCAACAAAAACAAAAATTCACAAGTGGGAATTAATTAACCTAAAGAGCTTCTGCATAGCAAAAGAAATGATCAGTGGAGTACATAGACAGCCTACAGAATGGGAGAAAATATTTGCAAACTACACAAATACTAGACACAATTCTAATATCCAGAATCTAAGAAACTTACCCAACTGAACAAGGGAAAAACAATTAACCCCATTAAAAATGGGCAAAAGACATGAACAGATACTTCTCAAAAGAAGCCACACAAGCAGCCAACAAACATATGGAAAAATACTCTACATCACTAATCGTCAGAGAAATGCAAATCAAAACCACAGTGAGATACCATCTCACACCAGTCAGAATGGCTCTCATTAAAAGTCAAAAAACAACAGATGCTGGCAAGGCTGTGGAAGAAAGGGAAGGCTGTTGATGGAAATATAAATTATTTTAGCCACTGTGGAAAGCAGTTTGGAGGTTTCTTAAAGAACTTGAAACTACTGTTTGACCCAGGAATCCCATTATTGGGTACATATCCAAAGGAAAACAAATCAGTCTACCAAAAAAGCACATGCAGTCACATGTCATTGAAGCACTATTCACAATAGCAAAGACATGGAATCAACTTAAGTGCTAATCACCATGGACCGGATAAAGAAAATGTTGTACATATACACCACAGAATACTATGCAATAGTAAAAAGGAACATGTTCTTTGCAGCAACAGGATGCAGCTAAAGGCCATTATCCTAAGCAAATTAACACAGGAACAGAAAACCAAATACCACATGCTCTAATGTATAAGTTGGAGCTAAACATCAGGTATTCATGGACATAAAGATGGCAACAATAGAAACTACTAAAAGGGACTACTAGCAGTGGGAGGGACTACTGGGGTAGGAGGGAAGAAGGAGGGAAAGGGTTGAAAAACTACCTTTCAGGTACTCTGCTCAGTACCTGAGTGACAGGTTCAATCATACCCCAGACCTCAGCATCACACAATATGCCCGGGTAACACACTCTGAATCTAAAATGAAAGATGAACAAAAAATAAAAAAAATTTAAAAAACATATTTCAAAAATTTAAAAATATATTTCAAAATGACAAAAAAGAAAATTTATTCTCTACCCTGAAGACATAATCTTTTCTATTATATTCTAAAAGTTGCATTGCTTTGCCAATTACTGAATGTTTTTGAATGCCAGAAATGATATCCATCTATGGATGGATTAAATTGTAAAAAAGAAATATTCCCATTTATTTGTCTTCAACATAAGGCATTTGGTATTTATGAAAAAGATCTACTGTTTTGTTTAGTGTTTGAAAACAAATTTTATTTATTTATTTATCTATTTGAGATGGAGTCTTGCTCTGTCACCCAGGCTGGAGTGCAGTGGCATGATCTCAGCTCACTGCAACCTCCGCCTCCCAGGTTCAAGCGATTCTTCTGCCTCAGCCTCTCGAGTAGCTGGGATTACAGGCACGTGCCACAACGCCAGCTAATTTTTGTTTTTTGTCTTTTAGTAGAGACAAAGTTTCACCATATTGGCCAGGCTGATCTCAAACTCCTGACCTCGTGATCCGCCCACCTCAGCCTCCCGAAGTGTTGGGATTACAGGCGTGAGCCACCATGCCTGGCCTTTCTCTGTATATTTTAACTGCTTAGAAACAAAACATTTGAATCTCTTAAAAAATAAACATTATATTGTACCCCATAAATTGTTTGTCAATTAAAATTGAAGTTGAAAAAAGTTTACAATAATAAACACTATTTCATGTATATTTTATGACAAAGTTTTTAAAAAATAAAAAAGCATTATATAAATTATAAGAAAGTGACAAAAAAGAAAGGCGTAAAAGACATGACTAGGCATCCCACAGGAGAAACAAGAATAGTGTATAGATAAATGAAAGCGTATTTTTAAAATGCTCATACTCAATAATAATCAGGGAATGTAAATTAAAACCATAATAAAATAGCATTTTTCACCATAAAGGTTGGCAAGAATTAATAACTCACCTACATGCCCAACCAGGCTGTAGGCAGCTCACCCATGCACTGTCTCCCACTCTATGCACTGTCTTCACGTGCCTCAGGTCTGAAGGCTGGCACCAAGCTGTGGAGGAGGCCTTAGTCTGATAGAGAGTGGTCCCTCTCTCCCTGAACAGCTCCTTGAACCCTATTTCCACTCTCAGACACTAATTGGCCTCACTGGGACATGGGTAGTTAAAAAGTGGCCCTCTTCAACCCTGCTGTTCAGACTTGCTAAGCACTCAGAAATGACAGGAAAGAAGTCTCCTTTTAATAAAAACACCCATGATAGTAAAAAATAAATTAATAAAAGAATAAGTCACCTAATACCAAGCACTGGGAAAGACATAGAGAAAAAGGACACAAGTATTGCTTGTAGGAGTATAACTGGGAAAAACACTTTGAAACACATTTTGGTATAACCTATTCAATTTTAATATTAACGAAATCTAAAACTCAGTTATTCTGTTTCTAGGTACAATCTTAGGCAAATGATTGCACATGTGCATCAAGAGATGTAAAAGATGCTCACTGAAGCATTATTCATAATAGCAAAATGAATAAATGTACAGATAGATTAGAAAAGCAAGTCAAATATCTGTCAATATCCATATTAATAAATTATGATATTTTCTATGTAATGTAATACTATACAGCAATAAAAATTAATAAACTAAAGGGACATACATCAGCATGACCTCAAAAACATCATATGAGCAACAGAAACCATGAATGCAAAATATATATAATTCCATTTATGTAAATTTCAGCAACAGACAAAATTAAACAATATTTTATTTAAGGATATATGAACATAAGCTTAAAAAGAAAACCAAAATGTAATTAATAAAATTTAGGATAATAGTTGGAGAGGGTAATACATCATTTAAGATTAGCATATAGGGGACTATGCAGAGATACATTATTTGTGTATTATTCTTTAAATGGTGCCTATAGTTTGTATATTCTATTTCTAAATATGTTTCTAAAAGCCACAAGCAAATTCAAAGACAAAAGACACATGAAATAAATGTTTGGATCATATTACAATGGATGAATTTTCCTTATCTATAAAGAGTTTATATGAATCAATAAGAAAATTACCAACAATCTAATGAAATGAATATGAAAAGTTCACAGAAAAGAATATACTGTACATATGTTAATTAAACATAGGAAAAGATGTCCAGTTTCACTTAAAATAAGAGAAGTGCTAATTACAATTTCTGAGAGATATAATATTTTTACTTATCAGATTGACAAAATAAAACAGTTTAATACAACATTATAGGCAATGTTAGCAAGGGTGTGGGAAAACAAGATATTTCATACACTGATAATGGGAATGTAAATTTTTGAAATCCATATGAAGAACAGTTTGTCAGAAATTGATCACAATTAGAGTTGCTTCTCTCCTTTGACTTAAAAATTCCACTTTTGGAATCTATCCTAGAGATACACCTGCATAGGTGAGAAATAGCATGTGCATAAAGTTTTTCATTGCAGTATTGTTTGTAATAGCAAAAGATGGAGACAATCTACTACTGATTAGCAGTAAAGAACTGATTAAGCAAATTAAGATACAGCTATATAATAAAATATGCAGTAAAAAAGAGATAGATGAGAAAGATCTATGTTCACATGTTGTGATGTCCAAGATGATATATAGTTATGGATACAAATGTACAAACTAGCAAGCTAACATTTGTATAATGAGGAGGGGAAGATGTATACATTTGCTTATACATGTATATCTATCTCTGAAAGACTATTTTTAAATGATAGCATTTATTAACCCCAGAGAGGGGGATTGAGAGGCTGGTGGATAGAAAGAAGACAAAATTTTTCAATTTAAAGCAATGTAAACTAGTTATCTGTTCAATAAGTGCATGATACAAGGTAAAATGTTCAGGTCCATAGATAATTACGTTTTTAAAGTATTTTAAAGTTTGAGATCCCTATTCTATTACATAAACAGAGGCTGGAGATAACATATTTTGGTGTTATCTGTGTATGGGTTATATTTAAAGCTATATGACTGTATGTCATTCAGTAAGGAAGAAGAGGAAGAAGTCCAAAAACTGAGCCCTCGAGGGCTTCTTCATTTGAAAGTCAGAAAGATCAAACTAAGGACACTAAGAAGTGGCAGTAGAAAACAAAGAAGGTAATACAGCTTAAATCAAGTTAACAAAGTGATTGACTCTGTCAGATGCTGCTGACTTTGAATAAGGCAATATCTATGAGTTCACTGTTAGATTTGGCAATGTGGGAGTTAGGGGGTGATGTTGACAAGAATGATTTCAGTGGAATTATTAAGATAAAAGCTTGACCAGAACAGTTTCAAGAGAGAATAAAAATAAGTTTGTGGAGACTGAAAACCCTTTCAATATAGTAGGTCATACCTAAAGGATGATAATTGTTTTAATTTTTTGAGTTGCTGTTTTGAAAAAAGGGAGATATGGCATCATGTTTGAATGCTGGTGGAAATGATCCAGACAGAAGGTAAAAATTGATAGTGCAGGAGAGTTGGGGTACAATTTGTAGAAGCAAAGTGACATTTGACTGCCCCCCACTCCCCAGCCTAATGTTTTTCTTAAGGCAAACTAGGCAAAATTAAGAGAAATAGGATTCAAATTGGGGAACTATCAATACTTCCACACTTAGCCCTATAATTTCCATCTGGAGGATTAGGCCATGGATATCACCTATTCCTATTCTCTGTGGATGACAAGAGCACAAAAACGTGTGGCCAAAAAATGAGGTTTAAAGCTGGATGGAAAATGATCTAAAAATAAAATTGTATGGAGAACAGTTGAGCCTGGAGGAATGAGAACTTGGGAGAAAACGAAAAAGTAACCTTCAAATAGACGTCATGTAAAAGAAGGAGTGCATTGATTTTCTAAACATGTTTTTAAAAGGAAAAGTAGGATTAAAAAAATCACAGAATCACAGTAGGTAGATTTTGGCTAGTTATGTTTAAAAAGTGTATCCATGTGTTTTGTACATGTATGAATGTTTAACAATTAAAGCTTTCAGCATTTACAGAATTATAAATATGCTATAACTAGATATGTAAAAATAAAGTTTAAATATTTTTCCCATTTGTATTTGGTCATTTGTTCTCTTACTGCTGTTTTTTGGTGTTCTTTATGTATTCTGGATGCACTCCTCTGTCAGATATATAATTTGCAAATATTTTCTCCCAGTCTGTGAATTGTCATTTTATTCTCTTTTGTACTTTTTTATGATCTTGTTCATTCCTGTTTATCTCTTTCCAATTTTGGTTTTCTCTCCGTTTGTCTTGTTCAGTTTCATTAGCCTTTATGAATAACAAAATATTATTATTTTATATTTTAATAAATATATAATATTTATTATGTAATAGAATAGGGATCTCAAACTTCAAAATACTTTAAAAATGTAATTATCTATGGACCTGAACATTTTACCTTGTATCATGCACTTATTGAACAGATAACTAGATTTACATTGCTTTAAATTAAATTATCATTAGCCTTTATGAATAACAATAGCATCCTTGATTCATTTGATTTCACTTTTAAATTTTATTTAGTTATTTTTTATTCTAATTTTCACCTTACTTACTCCAACCTACTATCATTAGGTTTATATTTTTCTATTGTTTTCCTTTTCAGATATCTGTTTAGACCATTGTTATATTTAGATACTATTTTGCTCTAGTATAAGCATCTTAAGCTGCAAATTATTCTCTAAACATAGACTTGGCTACATCTCACAAATTTTATGTTATAGTTTTGTAATTATTCAGCTAAAATATTCTCTGATCTTCTCTAGTCTTATTTGACTCATGGAGTATTTAGAGGTATATTGCTCAGTTTCCTAAAATCTAAGAATTTTTTAGTTATCATTACTTAATTCTGATAACTGCATGATTTTAATATCTTGAAAAGTTTTGAGGCTTGATGCATCTGCCAGTTTATGGTCACTTGTGCTAAATGATCCATGCCCACTTGAAAACAAATACACTTCATTGTCGTGGCATATTGTCTATATAGGTTATCTAAGTCGACTTTATTCAATACATATTCATGGCAAATAAGCATATGTAAAGATGTGGAAACTGCAAATAAAGACAACAACGAAGTACTATTACATTCTTATTAGAATGGCTTAAATTAAAAGGTAAGAAACCAAAATTACAATATCATATGCTCCTAAGGATGTGGAGAACAGGAACTCATATTTATTGCTGGTGAGAAATACAAAATGGCACAGTAATTTTGGAAAACAGTTTGTTTCTTGTAAAGTTAAACATCCACTTACATATGACCCAACAATCCATTAACTGTGTATTTACCCAAGTGAATTGAAAACTTATATTCATACAAAAATCTATACATGAGTATTATAGCAATTTTATTCATAATTGTCAAAAATTGGAAACAATTAAGATGATTTTAATAGGTAAATAGATAAAGAATCTGTAGCAATTCATACAGTGAGATACTATAAGCTATAAAAAGAAATGAACTATAGATTCATGTAACATGGATAAATTGTAAATTCATTTTGCAGAGAGAAAGGAGCAAGATCCAAAAGACTACATATTGGATGATTCTATGTACTTGATATTCAGGAAAAGGCAAAATTATACAGATGGAAAACACATCAATGGTCGTCAGATGCTGGAAGAGGGTGGACAGAGTTTATTACAAAGAAGTCCCATAAAAGAAATATTAGGGTGATAGAACTGTTCTGTATAGTACTGTGATGATAGTCACACAAGTCTATGCATTTGTCAAAGACTCATGGAATAATGCAACTCAAAAAATGAACTTTATTGCATGCAAGTTTAAGAAAAATTCAACCAGAATTTTTAAAATAATAATAATAACATGGGGCTTCCCATTTACACCATTCTGGAATAGCAGGTGTCAGATTTACCTCCCTGTCTTAAACAAGTATTAAATTGGAGAAAATGTATAAAGCAACTAGTTTCAGACATTGGACATAGACAGTGGTCCTGTGATCCTGGAGAGAATGGAAACACACAAACTGAGCTCTACTTTCACCCCAGCTTTCTGCTTAAGAACATTTTCTAAACTGCAGTTGAGGAAAGTGAAATCAAAATAGAATGCAATGATTTTTCCAAGTGGAAGAAAAAAATAGAGTTTGAGACTTCTACACAGGCTGGAAATTACAGGTCATAGTACTCAAGAGATAAGAACTGCACAAAAAAGGAGCTCCAGAAATCTGAAAATTAGTCTCACTGAGTCTCTAGTCAAATTTAAAATTGAGCATGCACAAAGGGATACTGCACAAGACTGAGAGGAAAGCCACTGGGGGGCTGTGAGCCAAACAGATATTGTGGAGTTCACACAGTTCTAGGGTTATTAGAGTTTTGAACACTTAAACAATCCTGGTATAACATGTGGGATATATAGCTGAAACCGCAGAAGGGCCACAATGCTGAATACAGCTCAGAAGTAAGGGGTATTATTTGTCTGATCCTAGCAAAGCCTAAAACAAGCCTACACACACACATAAAAGAAGCCAATTGGCGAACAAAAAAAGCTGATTTGCCAACAAATTATCTGCTTACCAGTAAAATCTCAACACTGTCTAAAAGAAGACAACATCACTCAGAGTCTCAAAAATGGGGCACTCATAATGCCAGGCAAATATTATAGGAAAATAGCTATAAATTAATGACAAAAAAGAAAAAAAAGACAATTGATGCACAAAGTTAAGATTGACTACTGGCTTCTTATAAGAAGTAATTCAAATTAGAAGACAATCCAAAACAACAACAACAAACAATAAGTAAAAACAAAACAAAACAAAAAAAGCATTTTTTAATGTATAATTCTCTTTCCAGAGAAATATACATCAAAAAAGAAGACAAAACATTTTAAGACGAAGGTGGCAGACGTATTACTAGTAAATATGCACTACAAGAAATGCTAATGTCAGTTCTTTAGGCAACTCGTACCTAAATAAAGGAATAAAGAATACTGAAAACGATAAATATGTGAGCAACTATAAAAGTGAAAGCAGGAAAAAGTATAAAATGCAAATCTTATTAAACAGTAGAGAAATCAATGAAACCAAGAGCTGGTTTTCAAGATGTTTTATTAAGTAATAAACATCTCACTAGACAAATCAAGAAAAAGAGAAAGAAAACACAAATTATTAATCAGAAATAAAAGAGGAAATATCTTATACATTCTATAATACCTATGCCAGCAAAATCAATAGCTTAGATGAAGGAGGAAAAGCCCTTAAAAATTGAAACTTAATAAAACTGGCATAAGATAAAATACAAAATTCAAATAGCCCATATCTGTCAAGAAATCTTCAGGCCCAGGTGACTTCAATATTATGTTCTATCAAACATTGAAGGAAGAAATAATACTAATTTTGTAAAAACATTTTCAGAAAATAAAAAACAAGTGTATCAGCAAGATGGAAGAATAGGAGGCCCCCTTGCTCAAACTCCACCACAGCAATAATTTAGCAGGCCATGAACAAAGTGCCAATGTTGGAACATTGAGATCAGGTAGAAAGTTGCAAAACCCTGGTGGACCCCAAGACCAAAGACAGTAATTTTGAGAAAGCAGATCTACTCCCAAGTAACAGATTGTGATCTCAGGTACAGACCCAGAAATAGCACTGTCCCTCTGTGGACTCAGCTATAATTCTGTTTGGTTTTGCTCCTGTCACCAGCAGCATCTGACTAGGTACCCAGGGGAAGTCATGCCCACCTATACCATGGATAGCAGGCCTGCCAACCTCAGTCTTAGTGACAGACCCTGAAGCAGCCTGTGACTAGGCTCTGGCCCCTCTCAGCTGCAGTTTTGGGGCATTTCTACCTTCCCAGGAACTTGACAGAAGGCACACCCATTCGTACCCCCAGAGGCTGACCTGTAGACCTTTGTTCCAGCTGTGGACTCTGAGGAAGCCCTGTGACTTGGTTCAAGCTCCTTTTAGCCACAATCCTACTTCCCAAGAACCTGCACAGTGACCTGCAAGGAGGCACCAAGGATAGACAATAAAGAAAGGGTAGTATTTTCAATAAATGATGTCAGAAAAACTGGATATCCATACGTAATAGAATAAAATTGGCCCTCGACCTTATACCATAAACAAAACTTTACTTGAAGTGAATTAAAGACTTAAATATAAGACACTAACTTGTAAAACTCCTAAAAGAAAACTAAGAACAAAGCTCCTGGACGTTGGTCTGGACAGTGACTTCTTAGACATGACACCAAAAGCACAGGCAACAAAAAGCAAAAATAAACAAATGGGACCACATCAAACTAAAAAGTTTCTACACAGCAAAGGAAGCAATCAACAAAATTAAAAGGCAACCATTGAAATGGTAAAAATATATGTCATTATTTTAGAGATAATGTACTAGGCAAAAGGAGTCAATCTTAATTTGGAAGGGTATTGTCAGAATATCTCCATTAATTAGTGACCCTTCAGTTGAGCCTTTAAAGAATGGCTCACCTGGGAGAAGATGGAGAAAGTTCATGCAAGTAAGGAGAATGCATTGCATGAGCAGTGAGGCGAGTAAGAGTGATTGTGTGCAGTGCAGCACCTGTTTAACTCATTCAAGTAGGAGGTAAATGGTAGTGACAATGTAGTATGGATATACCATGAAATTCATCTACTGTGCTGCACTATACAGGGAGGGCCATTTGGGGCCCCCTCCTTGAGGATTTCACAGTCATGAGCTCTAGCATGTCACTTATCACATTATGTTGGAACTGTTTATACATATATCTTTCCAAATAAATGCCAAGCTCCTTGGAAATCAGGGATTGGATTTACTTCATATCTGTATTCCTAACTTGCATAGGACTTGGCACATGGTTGGCATTCAATAAAGGCATGTATATTAAACAACTGTGATGAATGCTACACTTGAGTTCAGAATAAAGTGTTAAAGTGCAGAAAAGCATAAAGCCACTGGCTTTGCTGAGTGTTGGCAAAGGTTTCCTAAGCAGTAATATCCATAATGATCAGATCAAAATCTTTTTGTTTATCCTACTAGACTGCAACTTTCTAAAATAAAATTTTTTAGGCATAATGTGACTTATTCCATTGATGCCTCAGGATCTAGAAAATTCAGCTGCTTGTCTCTTGAAGCTTAGGAATGCATGTTTCTACAGCTGCTGACTTGTTAACATTACTAGGGTTATATGAGCTTGGCCTGTCTGGGTTGAGTTACAGCTGGGCTGGAAGAAATATATTTTCTAAACTCAAAATCAGAACACATAGTCTGACAAGTGTATTTCTGGAAAAAACAGAGTAAGATATTTAAAATGGCAACTGTCTTGGAAAATCTCTGTAACCTCCAGTTGCTATTAGCATAGCCTATTACTTACTTGTGCCTAAGAATGTGTGAATCCCTTCGGTTCCTGTGGGATATAGTCTGTGGTTGATAAGAGTGAAATTGGAGCTGGATGGGATTCCGTGGAATGGTGGATAAATGAGGAATATCAACAAAAAGTGGATAGGAAGGGAAAAAAGAACAGGCACTCTGCACATAAAAATTACACGTTTTCTAAAATAAGTAAAAGAGAAAATATAGGGCTTCTTCAGTGTAAAATAACCTTGTTTGAAGATCAAAAAAAAAAAGGAGTAATAAAATTAAGAGAGGAAAGAATGGAAAACAATAAACTCAGTGTTGATAGCTCCCAAGGATCCAACTTGGCTCCTTTCTAGCTGCATGAACATGGAATTATCACTGACTCTCTCTGAGGTTTAGTTCCTGATATGGGTCTTGATGTTTGTCTCCTCCAACTCTCATGTTGAAATTTAACCCTTGATATTGGGGATAGGACTTGGTAGGAGGTGTTTGGGTCAGGGGGAAGACATCTCATGAATGGCATGTTGCCCTCCTTATGGTAGTAAGTGAGTTCTCATTCTATTAGTTCATGTGAGAGCAGGTTGTTTAAAGAGCCTGGCATCTCCTCCCTTCTCTCTCTCTTTCTCCTGATTTTGCCATGTTATGTGCCTGCTCCTGCTTCATCTTCTGCCATGATTGAAAGCTTCCTGAGGCTCTCACCAGAAGCTGAGCAGATGTTGGTGCCATGCTTGTGTAGCCTGCAGAACTGTGAGCCAATTAAACCTCTTTTCTTTATAAATTACTCAATCTCAGGTATTTACAGTAATGCAAAAAGCAGACTAATACAGAAAATTGGTACTGAGAAGTGGGGCATTACTATAAAGATACCTAAAAATGTGGAAGCAGCTGTGGAACTGGGTAACAGGCAGAAATTGGAAGAGTTTGGAGGGCTCAGAAGAAGATGGGAAAACCAGGTAAAGTTTGGGATTTCTTAGAGACTTTTTCAATGATTGTGACCCAAATGCTGATAGAAGTATGGACAGTGAAGGTCAGGCTGAGGAGGTCTCAGATAGAAATGAAGAAGTTATTGGGAACCGGAGCAAAGGTCTCCCTTGTTATGCCCTAGCAAAGAGCTTAACTGAATTCTGTCCACATCTTAGGGATTTGTGGAAGCTTAAACTTAAGATTGATGACCCAGGGTATCTGGCAAAAGAAATTTATAAGTAGTAAATCATTCAAGAAGTGACCTGGCCGCTTCTAACAGCCTATAGTCATATATGGGAGTGAAGAAGTTACTTAAAGATTTATATTTAAAGGGGAAGCAGACCATAAAACTTTGGAAAATTTGAAGCCTGATCACATGGAAGAGAAAGAAAAAGCATTTTCAGGAGGAAAATACAAGTAGGCTTCAGAGCACTCACTTGCTAGAGAGATTAGCATGACTAAAAGAGAGCCATTTCTAATATCCAAGACAATGGGAAAAAGGCCTTGAAGCCAATTTAGAAGTCTTCAGGAAAGCCCCTCCCATCACAGGCCTAGAAGCCTTGGAGAAAAGAATGGTTTTGGCTGCCAGGCCTAGGGGGCCACTTCACTGCTCAGCTGCAGGACACTTCCCTCATCCTGGCTGCTCTAGCTCCTGCTGTGGGTCAAAGGGGCCTAGATACAGCTTGGGCTGCAGCTTTGGAGATTGAAAGCCACCATAAGCCTCGGCATCTTTTACATGGTGTTACATCTGATGGCTTGCAGAATGCAACAGTGAAGGAGGCTTGGCAGCTTCCATCTAAATTTCAGAGTATGTATCAGAAACCCTGCCACAGAAGCAGAGTCCCCATGGAGAGACTCTACTAGGACAGCACCAAGAGGATCTGTGGGGTAGCCCCTAAATAGAGTCCCCACTAGAACACTCCCTATTTGAGCTGTGGGAAGGGGGCAACCACCCTCCAAATGGTAGAGCCATTGGCGGCTTGCATTTGGAACCTACAAAAGCCTTAGGCATTCAATTCCAACCTGAGACAGCAGCCATGGGGCCTGCACCCTGCAAAACTGAAGGAGCAGAGCTACCCAAGGTTTTGGGTGCCCACCTCTTGCACCAATGTGCCCTGGATGTGGACATTGAGTCAAAGGAGATGATTTTGGAGCTTAAAGATTTAATGACTACCCTGCAGAGTTCCAGATTTGTGTGGGGCCTATTGCACCTTCTTTTGTGAATTTCTGTCTTTTGGAATGAGAATGTATATCCAATGCCTGTACCACCATTTTATCTTGGAAGTAAATAACTTGATTTTGATTTTACAGGTTCATAGGCGGAAGGAGCTTGCCTTGAGTTTCAAATGAGACTTTGGACTTGATGTTGGCATGAATTAAGACTTTAGGGGACTGTTGGGAAGATATTACTGTATTTTGCAATGGGAGGAGGATGTGAGATTTGGAGGGCCAAGGGCAGGATGATATGGTTTGGATGTTTGTCTTCTCCAAACCTCATGTTGAAATGTAATCCCTAGTGTGGAAGGTGAGATCTGGTGAGTGGTGTTTGGGTCAGGGGAATACCTCATGAATGGTGTGCTGCCCTCCTCATGGTAATGAGTGAGTTCTGATTCCATTAGTTCACACGAGAGCTGGTTGTTTAAAGAGCCTAGCACTTCCTCCCTTCTCTCCCTCTTGCTTCTGATCTTGCCATGTTATGTGTCTGCTCATACATCATCTTCAGCCATGATTGGAAGCTTCCTGAGGCTCTCACTGGAAACTGAGCAGATGTTGGTGCCATGCTTGTACAGCCTGCAGAACCATGAGCCAATTAAAGCTCTTTTCTTTATAAATTACTCAGTATCAGGTATTAATTTATAGTAATGCAAAAATGGACTAATACAGTTTCTCATAAGAAAAATGGAGTAAAAATTCTTGTCTCATAAAATCACATGTGCAAGATATCTGGCATAGTATCCAACAAGAATATAAGCAAATTAAATTTGAAGTAAGAGGAATTTCTACCATAGAAATTAGAAAGAAGTAGTAGAAAGGACTCAAGTAGTAAAAAGAGGAAGTTCAGAAAAAGATAGCAAAGATTAAGCCCAAGAATAAATGATATAAACATATCAAAAAAATAAAATTATGGAACATCAGAGACAGAGTAGCTACAAAGACTCTGAAGGAAGAGAAACTGGACTTTGAAAGCTAATGTAATTACAAATGTAGAAATGATTTGGAAATGTAAAGGAAACATCCAGATGTATGAAGTCATTAAATACTAAAGTGAGACAACCATGAACAAAATGAGCCAATATTAGGCTTCCATAAGTGGACATTAAAGCATAACCTCAAATGTTAGTAAAGAGTTCCAGACTTTGAGGAAACAAGAGTGGCAGATGGTCCAGCTGGCTGTAATCTGAGATCAAACACCTTTTTTAAACAAAGAAAGCTAGGCAAAGTCTTTGTATGCAAGCCTGAATGGCAGACTAAAGAACAGTCCTTCACATATGTGCTACTCTTTCTCTTTTTTCTTAACCACTTAGATAAACTTTGAACCTGTTAGTGTTAATCTCTAATGAGAAGGATTTATTATTATTATTACTATTATCATTATTTTTAGAGCTGGGGCTTTGCTCTGTCACCCACACTGGAATGCAGTGGTACAATCATAGGTTACCACAGCCTTGAACATCTGGGCTCAAGCAGTCCTCCTGCCTCAGCCTCCTGAACAGCTAGGACTACAGGCACCCACCACCACACCCAGCTAATTTTTATTTTTTATAGAGATAGGGTCTTGCTATGTTTCCCAGGCTGGTTTCAAACTCCTGGCCTCAAGCATTCCTCCCACCTCAGCCTCCCAAAATGCTGGGATTACAGGAATGAGAAACTGTGCCCAGCAAGAATAACTCTAAAAGATTTTATATATATACATATATATGTGTGTGTATATATTTATTTCATATATAAAATATATATTATCTAATATATATGTATTAGAGAAATGCAAATCAAAACCACAATGAGATACCATATGTATAGTATACATACACATTTATACCACAGATCTCCAATACAGAGCACACAGATGTCACCCAAGATTTTTTTCTGTCTCTATTACCAGCCCTGAAAAGGTTCTATAATGCTGAGTTTGTTAGCAGTACGCTGCAGAATCTGGTATAAGGAAGGAACTCCAGAGCTGGAGGTGGAGACCCATGCTCTAGGCTCAGCTCTGCCAGTACTATCCACGTGACTTTGCCAAGTCCCTTAAATTTTCTGAGTTTCAGACTTCTTATGTATAAAATGAGCACTTGAATCCTATCTACTTTAACCAAGTCACAGAGTTGTGAAGATGATCAAGTGAAATACCATAGGGAAAAGTTACACAAACAGTAGTTATTATTAGGTCATCGAGAAGACTGTGGTACTGAGGAGGCCAAAGCATCTGCAGTAGATGTCCAGTAGACCAGCTAACTGGCGATAATTCTGTGTCAACTGGCTAAGTTATGTTCTAGGCTTTCAGAGCACAAGAACACCAGGAATAAGGCATGGTTCTATGTCTTTTTCTAGCTCACACTTAGGAAATGGCAGAAGGAAGGAGGTAGTGGGACAGAAATAAGGACATATTACTGCTGTCTCTCCTGGTGATACCTATTGCTTACTCTCTCTGATCATGTCCTAATGATTTACACCAGGAATATAAAAAAAGGAAGCAAATTGGCCTGGATGAGGATTTGAGAAAATAGCCTTATTTTATAGGTTAGAAAACCTTTTTCTCTATTTCATTTACTCCTCATCACCTCACTGTGTTATAGAAATCTAGGTAGTTCCATTTTTGCAGATGAACAAAAAGAGGTTCAGGGAGTTAAGTTACTTGTGCTGCCCAAGATCACATAGAGAAAGAATCTACCCTACAACTAAAATTTTGTGACTCTGAGCCACATAATACTAATCCAACTAGAGGGAGACGATGGTGGTAATTAGAAAAGCCATTCTTCCAGCCCTAAAGCCTCATATTACCTATACGCCATTTTTTTTTTTTTTAGTTTTATTTTAAGTTCTGGGGTACATGTGCAGGATGTGCAGGTTTGTTACATAGGTAAATGTGTGCCATGATGGTTTGCTGAACCTATTAACCCATCACCTAGGTATTAAGCTCAGCATGCGTTAGTTATTTTTCCTAATGCCCTCCCTTCCTCCAACCCCACCCCCTGACAGGCCCCCAGTGTGTTGTTCCCCTCCCTGTGTCCATGTGTTCTCACTGTTCAGCTCCCAATTATAAGTGAGAACATCCAGCGTCTGGTTTTCTGTTCCTCCCTTAGTTTGCTGAGGATAATGGCTTCCAGCTCTATCCATGTCCCTGCAAAGGATATGATCTCATTCCTTTTTATGGCTCCATAGTATTCCATGGTGTATATGTACCTCATTTTCTTTATCCAGTCTATTATTGGTGGGCATTTGGGTTGATTCCATGTCTTTGCTATTGTAAATAGTGCTGCAATGAACATATATGTGCATGTATCTTTGTAATAGAATGATTTATATTCCTTTGGGTGTATACCCAGTAATGGGATTGCTGGGTCAAAAGGTATTTCTGGTTCTAGATCTTTAAGGAATCGCCACACCATCTTCCACAATGGTTGAACTAATTTACATTCCCACCAACAGTGTAAAAGCCTTCCTATTTCTCCACAACCTCACCAGCATCTGGTTTTTTTTCTTGATTTTTTAATAATCGTCATTCTGACTAGCCTGAGATGGTATTTCACTGTGGTTTTGATTTGCATTTCTCTAATGATCGGTGATGTTGAGCTTTTTTTCATATGTTTTCATATGCTGCACAAATGTCTTCTTTTGAGAAGTATCTGTTCATTTCCTTTGCCTACTTTTAATGGGGTTAATTGTTTTTTTCTCGTAAATTTGTTTAAGTTCCTTATAGAATCTGGATATCAGACCTCTGTCAGATGGATAGATTGCAAAGTTCTTCTTCCACTCTGTAGGTTGCCTGTTGGCTCTGATGAGAGTTTATTTTGCTGTGCAGAAGCTCTTTAGTTTAATTAGATCCCATTTGTCAATTTTTGCTTTTGTTACAATTGCTTTTGGTGATTTTGTTATGCAATCTTTGCCCATGCCTATGTCTTAAATGATATTGCCTAGATTTTCTTCTAGGGTTTTTACAGTTTGGGGTTTTACAATTAAGACTTTAATTCATCTTGAATTAATTTTTGTAAATGGCATAAGGAAGGGGTCCAGTTTCAATTTTCTGCATATGGCTAGCCAGTTCTCTCAGCACCATTTATTAAATAGGGAATCCTTTCTCCATTCTTGTTCTTGTCAGGGTTGAAGATCAGATGGCTGTAAATGTGCAGTCTTATTTCTGAGTTCTCTATTCTGTTCCATTGGTCTGTGTATCTGTTTTTGTACCAGTACCATGCTGTTTTGGTTACTGTAGCCTTGTAGTATAATTTGAGGTTGCATGGCATATACACCATTTTCTGATGTCTGTACTTACAGTTCAAAGAGCCACTGATTAAGTTTTTACTAAAATATGCCATCTATACCTTTGGGATCTCTTTTAAGTCTGTTGCCTATCTTGAGGAATTAGGTTCTGAGTAAATTCATTCATTTAGATTTCAATTGCCTTTATCTTCACAAGCAAACACTTTATAGGCTGTTAATTAATAAAACACAAGGCCCTTCACACAAGCTAAAAATATGTTATTTTGTTTCCTCTACCTATACTTAGTCATTCTACAAAGACTGGACTGAGAAAATTTGGCAAAATGAGAGACATAATTCTTAAATGTCATTAAACCTTTTTAGAGAAATAAGGTGCAGTTTCAAAGGAGTAAGATAATCCCCCATAACTGCTCACTGCCTTAAGTGAAACAGAATGATATTAAAATGGAAAGTCACAATAGCCACCTGCCATAAAGTAATAAAAAATAACTCATTTATTTTCTCTATTTTTTTTAATGGTTAGCAAATTGGCTGGGGATGGATAAAGAACCCGATAGGTATCTAGTCTACTTATCCAGGAAAGGAGCAAAGCCACAGAGTCAAGGAAATTTGATACGCAGCAACTTTGAAGGAGACAGAGTAGGTAAGTATCTGCCTGGAGTGGTTTGGGGTTATCAGTGGTCCCAACAGCTTCCTGTCTGTCTTGGTACCAGCCTTCCCGCCTCTCTGACTTGGTATTCATCACATTGGATAACACTGGGACATGGGAGGGATATTGTTTCCTGAGGGCATAGTTAAAAGACATAGTAATTTTAATTTCCTTTCTTGGCCTATCTTCCTAGGAACTTGGGAGGAGATGGGTATCTGGAAGTTTACATGTCCAGATTTTTTTTTTAGAAGTTAAAATACCAGACATTGGCTCTTTCAACACACTTCAAAGAGAATTCTCTAACCATCCCAAACATTTATCTTATCTAACTGGTAGAGACATATCTTTAGTGAAAGTATGCCAAACTGGAGGAATATCACCCATTTTGGCCAGTTGGGGTCTGATGGGTTTGAAGGAAGTCTTCTTGGTGAAAATGACATCTGTGTGCTAAGTCTTAAAAAATGTGTAGGTGTTGACTAGGTGAAATAGAGGGAATATAGTGAATAGTACTGGCCTGTGTATAGCCTACAGCATGAGAAAGCTTGGTGCATTTGGAGAGCTGCAAGAAGCTGCTGATGACTGGCTGGTTTAGAGAACTTTATCTATGAGGCTAAGGATTCAAGACACTATTCTCCACAGCAATGGTAATCAAACTCTTAGAATTAAAACAACATTTTAAGACTAAGAGTGGTTTTTGAGGGCATCCACATATGATTGGCTATAATATCATTATCTGTTCACTTAAAATATTCAAAATGCAAGCTAACAGAAATTCAGAAATTTCTAAAAGTGAATTTGTATTTTACTGTTAACAACTGCACCTGAGTGAGTTTAAAATAATACATGGGCTGGGCATGGTGGCTCACGCCTGTAATCCCAGCACTTTGGGAGGCCAAGGTGGGAGGATCAGCTGAGATCAGGAGTTCAAGACCAGCCTAGCCAACATGGTGAAACCCATCTCTACTAAAAATACAAAAATTAGCCAGGTGTGGTGGTGCATGCCTATAGTTCCAGCTACTCAGGAGACTTTGGCAGGAGAATCGCTTGAACCTGGGAGGCGGAGGTTGCAGTGAGCCGAGATTACACCACTGCACTACAGCCTGGGTGACACAGTGAGACCCTATCTTAATAATAATAATAATATATGGATATGTGAGGTGTTATTCAATCAATGGATAGTGAAGAGTACCCACAGGGATTTATAGACTAGACAAGTCTTTCTCTGTCCTCTGTGTCTGAAGACTACAGGAGGCTGCAAAGCATGGAAAACTATTGAAAGGTTTGAAACAGAAGAATAACATAATCAGATAAATGCTCTAAATTATTTCCTCCCTTGTCACAAAAAGCAGTTAAAGATTGTATGTGTTACTTTTTTTATGAGAATTTTTATTTAAGGGAGAATTCTTAAGTGATGGACAATGCTTAACAAAATGGAATAAATTGCAAATGTCAGTTTGCAATGGGTAGTTGGGAAATTTAGTATGAGAACTCTACCAGTTCTTCGAAACTCAGTAAAGAATAAAGCAAATACATGATCGTTGCTAGAGTAATATTTAGGATAAAAGACTTATGTGTGCATAAATCTTTATTTATTACCTGGTGTTGTCAGAGAATGTATGTAATGGGGATGTATATAATGCATATGAATTACCAATTTTCAAAAAGTACACTACAATAGACAGACCTCTCTCTTCCTCAATCAAACCAGTCTTCTCAATCAGAACACCCTTTGTCTCTGGGCTGTCTTCAGAAAGATTTAAAGAAACAAGCAATGTGTATCATCCCATTGGAGTTATATATATTAAAGAATCAATGGCTGCTAACTTCCTAATAGGACATTTTACACTTAAAGGAGTAGTTTGCTAAGCCAAAAGGATAGTTAGTTGGGAAAATTGTTACAGAGATACAGGAGAGGAGTCTATTTTGAGAAGCAGGTTGTTTTGGGGTCAACTCTATCCTATCATTTCTCTAGTGTCTTATAGTTCTCTGATATCAACTTTAAGAATATCCATTATTATGTTATTATAGATATGTAAATGTGACATAAAATGAATTTTATTCCAGAAGAAAAAAGAAAAAACACCCACACTAGGAATCAGATCATATTGTAAAGATTATGGCATTATACAGATGTGTAACTCTGGACAAGCGTTTCACTTCTATGGGCCTCAATTTCCTCATATATAAAATGGAGATTGGGCTGGGTGTGGTGCCATTGTAGGAGGGCAGAGTGGTTTTTTGTGTGTGATGACCATTACCCGACTAATCGCTATTAGTTATTTGGCTGATATGACTGGCCAGGCGAGTAGGTTCCTCCTTTGTTCTCTGGACTCTCAGTGTCTGTGTCCCCCAAGCTGCTGGCATCTAAGCTGAAAAGAATCTGCACAGAGAGGAGGAGTGAACTTTCATCCTGGGCATATGAGAGCATTTGTAATGTCTATTCCAACTCTGACATTTTCTGTATCTGGACTTTTTCTTTTATTTATTTATTTATTTATTTTGAGATGGAGTCTCGCTCTGTTGCCCAGGCTGGAGTGCAGTGGCACGATGTCGGCTCACTGCAACCTCTGACTCCCTGGTTCAAGCAATTCTCCTGCCTCAGCCTCCCAAGTAGCTGGGATTACAGGCATGCATCACCACGCCCAGCTAATTTCTGTATTATTAGTAGAGACGGGGTTTCACTATGTTGGCCAGGAACCGTCTCAATCTCCTGATCTCGTGATCAGCCCCCGTCAGCCTCAAGTGCTGGGATTACAGGCGTGAACCACCGCTCCCGGCCTAGACTTTTTCTTTATCGCCTTCCTTGCTCATTGTTAGTTGAATTGCTTGAGAAACTCAAATAGTATAGAAGTTAAGGCTTTCGTTTAATGAAATTAAAATAGTCAAAATAAATGTTCAGTTAAAAGAAATAAGGGAACATCAATCTTCATTCACGTTTATTCATGAAAGTGTCTAGGCTCCAATTTTTGCTTAAGTGTCTCTTCTGTTTTCCAAGAATTCTGCTTGGAAGCAAAGAGGCTTAGGGCATTTAGCAGCAAAATCTGAGGCAGGCATCTATTTCTCAGTTGTCACAGACAGTTCCTTCTAGTGGCAGTCACAAGGCATCACTTTTTCAAAGCATAACTGACCTTCAAAATTGTCTATGGGCATACCCACCCCTGTAACCCCGTCATCAACAGCATTTTTCTACGGTGAAAGTGACTTGAAAATGTGACCTCATTAACAGAGACCAGGCTAACCTGGCCAAGAAGACTGGCTGCCAAAGATCGAGCAAAAAGGTTTACTTTTAAATAAAATTTTCATTGATATCTTTTATTGCTTTAACAAGTTAAGCTGTTAAAAGAGGGCAAGATTTGACCAAAAAGTGGAAAGGTGTGGAAAGTGGACTAGGAACTTGCTGGATGAGACTAATTCAAATGCAGAATGCAGTGGAGGCATTGGGAAGCCATCTGGAAAGTTAATGAACTTGGAAAGTGGTTTATGGGCAAAATAATTTTCAAGGTACTGCTGATTTAGAAAGTGTAAAACTGGTACAATGTGCTTTAGAAAGCTGATAACTTGGAGAGCTTGGCCTACCTGACTTTTACAGATGGTACAATGGGTTCCCACTTGGACAGTGGTTAATTTAGTCTCTTTTGCTCAAGTTAGCGCCAATAACCCTAATGTCGTGAGGGATTATATGGGGTTACTTTTGTTTATCGGACCAAACGGGCATCTGAGAGACAGTCAAACTGATCTCTAGTCTCTGTTCTGCTACCGATTTGCAGAGTGACCTCGAGAATATCACTTCTTTGTAGGGGAAACAAAGAGGTGTTGATGATCTTTGCTCTAATAATAGTTCTTGGTGAAAACTCTTGGAAACTCATTCAAGATAATTAAAATAAAGAGGAGAGTAGGTGATACTGAAATGATTCAGGGGCATTATATCTATATTAAATATAGCTAGGCCTCATGGGGCCTGGGAATGAAAATTAAGAAACTTATCAGAGACCAAGACAGACACCCGCTTTAATCTCTCTTTATGTCTCTCTGTCTGTCTGTCTCTCTCTCTCTTTCCATTGTTTCTCCTTGTAAATCTTCTCCTAATGCTTCTATCTGAATATAAATTTTCCCCTTTTACCCAGTCCCAATCCCACTAGTTGTATGATCCCCTTTTACCCATTCTCAATCCCACATTATCTTAACTATGTGAGCACCAAATGTATGGTCACAGAATTAAGCTGCTTACAGTGGCATCTGGATTTCAAATCTTTCAGATCTTTCACCAGGGGAGGAAGAGAAAGGATTTACTATACTCACTGAATATTGCAGGATCCAAATGATATATGTTCAGTCAGTTTCTAACAGTGATGGCAGCTGAGTCAATAAATTATTGTCACCTGAATCCAAGGGAAAGTAGTCAACAGAGTTTATGAAAATGGGGCACTTTGTATTTCCCTGAGTTTTGCATGTCAGGCTGTATTAGAGTTGTCCTTTATTAGTAAGCATCCTCCCAATTGATCAAGAGCGCACCTGGTGTAAGAAGCACGGTGGAAGAACAAGCCTATCTTAAGGAGGAATATTTCATATAGAAAATACTTGGGAGTCAAGGAGGACTCATATGAAGCTGTTATATAGATATATATTTAATATAATATGTGTGATTGTGGTTACAGATACATATTTGGTGCTTTATTTATCCAGAAGCATGAGTCACATAGTACATAAAGTATTGAATACAAAATTCTAAAGATAAACACAATTTTTCTTGAATTTAAAATATATGGGATAAATGCTTACAAATGGATTTATAAACCTTTCACTTCTACTTCATTCTCCTGGCTGTGTCTTCTGAAGATGAGTTGCTAGTTGCAACATCAAGAAAAATAGCTCATTCAAATCCTGACACTATATGACATAAAAAGAACTTTTGGCAAATATTTATTCAGATTGCTTGTCTCCAGTGGCAAATTTCTCAGCATTTCTCTTTGTTTTGTCTATGCCTTAGCCTGTGCGTTTTTCTAGAAGGGAAGTTAAATGCTTTTAATGTATTAATTATTACATTATTGAAGTTGGACCCAAATATGTTAAATATTTCCTCTTGCAAAAGGAGAAGAGGAAGGGAGGAACAGGGGCAAGGTGGGGAGGAAAAAATACCTCAGGTGAGAGAACAAGTTACTTGCAAGAGGCTTATTAAACTGTATATAAATGTTGAAGAGGCTGATTTGTAGTTTCTCTACTAAAAAAATAATAAGATGCATTATTAAAACGTGAGTTGAGAATAATATTCCAAATGTTTGTTGTTGTCGTTGTTGTTGTTGCCGTGGCCTGTGACTCTCTGCTGTAAGTTTCCATTCAAAGCCAGGAGTCTTTTCTCAGTTGGAAGAGTTGATCTTTTTAGTTTTGGGATGTGTAAGTGATGCTGGGAAAGCCTTTCTTTAAATATTCATTGCTCTCGTTTGCCTCAGAACCTATTTGGTGAAAAGTGTGTTTAACACAAACAGTAGCTGCTAAATTGTTAACTAAAGAGCCTTGTGCGAAGCAAGTGTTCAATACATGCTTGTCTAATAGAATGAAGAGACTATAAGCCAGAGAGGTTTAATAGCAGTTGAGCCAGCATAAACCAAGATGCACTAAACTTTATGTCCAAAACCTACATAGAATTGCCTACCCCTTGGGTTTCGATGCTTGGATGTTGGAGATTGCATTTTCTATTCTCTGCTTTCTGGCACATGCAAGCCAGATATGGACAGGAAACCCTCAATATTTATTCATTTTTCTAGTCAAGGCTTTCTAGGATGATAAAATAAAATTTTACATCTAGCTGCATTGCAAGTCAGAAAATACCTTCCTGCAAATATGGAAGATGACAAAACTCAGTTTCAACCAAGCTGAGCTGCTCTTAAATATTTCTAGCAAAGGGATTACGTTCATAGGTCTGAGCACTTACTTTTTAACCACTTCCCTTCTCCCCTTTCTTCCCTTTCTTTTCATGACTATTCTCTCCTAAACTTGCTAAACTCCCAGGAAAAAGGGAAAATGGCCTGCTAGGGAGAACAGTTTCAATAATGAAAATCATTTCTCTGAAATATATCTAGCTTTTTCAATGATTCTCAAATTTGTTATTGGATAGGCAGTTTGGCAAAAACATAGAAGGGAATGCTTATTAGTTTATTAATTTATTTGTTAATGGCCCAGTTTTTATTGAAACTTTTCATGTCTATTACTCTTTGGAAAATAATTAACAGCTCCATCCTATTGAAATGGCTTGTGTACAGAGCACACATCAACCAAATAAAATACATGGCTTTGTAAAGGATAAAAAAAAATTAAAATAATTTATTTCACCAAGTTATCCTTGGCACTGAATTCTACTTAAAGCATAATTCATACAGTAGAGAATTTGAGTACATGGGGTATGGAGAGTAGGGCACAAAATGTTTCCATACATTTGACTTTATTGATTTGAAAGCAAAGTTACTGAAATGCCTCAGTTAGTTCTGCATTTTGAAAGGTGTCTACCTGAAAGAAACAAAAAGTGTGTGTGTGTGTGTGTGTATGTGTGGCGGGGAAGATGGAAGATTATTCACATGCTTGAAGGCTATTCACACTGCTTTAACAAATAAACATGGAACATACGTCCTTAATTAACTGTGGAGTTAATAGTCTGTCTCTTTGTCCTGATGTAATTTAGATCTTAATCTAACCCCAACCCTAAACTATATCAAACCCAGGCAGAAAAACTGAAGTTACAGGCAACTACCTGGGCTAATCTTAGGTTTTTTTCTCAAGAGTGAGAACCATATTCTCCTATTTCCATTGACCACAATTTGGTTCCACCACCTTTCTACATCCTCAATTCACTCCCAACAGTAGTTACGTTTTCACAGGGGAGGAAAACTCCAGTACAACAGGGTTCTTGCATCAAGCTTCATGCTTTCCCAGACATTTACTCAAAGGAACGTGAAGAGGAGGAGGAGGAGGGAGCTGGAGTGATAAGCAGATGTTACACATGTTTTTCCTGGAAAGATCACCCCACTTTTTCTAATTTCCCAGAATTAAAAGAATGTATTTTATCTGTATTACCATGGAAATTACTAGTAACACTGGATTTTTTCCCTCTTTTCTAAGTTTCCAAAAACTTTCAAAAGTGTTCAAAGAAATTTTCTAGAACAATTTTAATATGTTTGATTTCTCATTTGGGGCTGGAATATTTGTATTTTTTTTAATTTTTTTACTTCATATATTAGAGAGTTTCTAATATGTGTAGGAATACAATTTTAAATGTAAGATTATATAGATGTAGATATAGATAGATAGATATATGTAGATATATAGATATAATGTCACAATATCACTATAAGGCATTCCTTCTTCCATTCTTTTTATATCTCCACAGAACTGCTCTCATGGGACCCTGTCCTGCCCTGTAGGTAAAAGCCCTTCTTATTTTCTGCTGAGAAGTCTACCCACTTTCATAGGGTGTCCAGTCAACTTGTGAGTACAGTCCACTGGAGTCTTCATAACATCAACCCTCTAGGTGAGATCTGTAATAGCTAGTTAATTATCTGGGAATTTTTAAACATTTGGATATTGCAAATAATGTGAATAAAATACTTGAATTTTAAATAATTAAATTGTTTCTTCAAATGTTTTAGCGTTTATGAAAAAATAATGCACCAAGATTTTGGATTTCTAACATTTCTGGCTGTATGAGAGAGTAAAGGGTTGGCACTTTATTAACTTGGGGGCAATGTAGACATATGTTGAAGCTGGTTCTGGAAGTGCACCGTGGAAATTTGTATCTGAGTTCCTTGTCAATCCTACACAATTGCATGCGATGAGAACTTCATGATTGTAGCGTTGATTTGGCCTAGCTCTGGACTGCTTGATGAAGAAGTTTCTTTGAAGTGAGCAATACTGGCAAATATGAATGAATTCACACCACTAGCAATTGTTGGCAGAACACCCAGCCACTCTACCCAGTTTCAGAATGTGAAATGGCATGTATTCAGCAGGGCATATTATTCTTGAAGTCACAAAAATAGGGAAAATCCAACAAGCACAGTCAGTGTTTACCTGAAGAATACAGTCACATAGTTGCTTCACTTTCAATATTCTTAGGAAATAACCAAATAAATGAGCTACAAATATGGGAAACTGAGAGTGTGTGAATGAAAGAGAGCAACAGAAGGAGGAAATACAAGACTAGACAATGTAATCTTCTACTTAACATTTCAGAATTTTATTAATCCTTTAAAAATCACCCTCTTTCTTTTGAGTTAATATCCTCATCTCGATTAACCTCATACATGGCTTAGTTTGATTCTGTTACTAAATTCTGTGAATCACTATTTAATCAAATCTACTAAAGATTAGAAAAAATTCTAGCAAGACTTATAATCATGAAATACAGAATTAAAAGTTTAAACCTACCAAAAGTCCTATGGCCTATTATTTAGCTGTGAATGAGGCACGTCAGGAGTATAAATCTGCACTTCTGACTGTAAGTAAAATTTGCTAATGCAGGAAGCGAAATAGTGAAGGAATACTGGGGTTGCTAAATTTTTTTTTTTTTTTTTTTTTTGCAAAATGCAGTGTACCTTAAAAGTATCTCACCTAGAAGGCCTCTACCTGTAGTCACATTAATTTTTCTAAAGACAATTTGGTGTTTTGAAGATAAATGTCATTAGTCTATGACAATAGCATCATAGGACAATTAGCCATTTTAGACTTGACCATATTTTCTCTTTTTAGCATATAGCCATCTTGGTATTTAGGTGGGAGACTACTCCAATGGAGTAACAGTTTCATTTTACATGACTGGATTTAGAAATTTACGAATTTTAAACTCACAAGAATTTTAAATAATTTGAAAATGGAAACATTTGGCCCACAGTCTAGCAGCATAAATACATTTATAAAATACTTCATTGTTGATCTTAGGTCATTGATTTAAAACAGAATTTGGTAACTATGGGCAGGTGGAGGGGGCCAGTGAGGAAGGTATAAAAGAGAAATCTTTATGAATTGTGTTCAGATTGATTTTGTATAAACATAATATATTCATGGTTGTATCTCTTATTTATAATACCCAACTAACATGAAGGTGGTCCAAGGGAAGGATCAATATTTTAAATAACATATTTGCTTAAAATATCATACAGTGGCTGCTTCATAAAAATCTTATAAACTTTTATTAACCAAGTTCAGAAATAATTAGAGGGGTGATCTCCCTGGATCAGAACTGAAACAAGTGAGATCAATTAAGCTCCTTTGAAATAGGTCTGTCCACACTTAATATTCTTTTTTAGACCAATTTAGTTGGAAATCTATTACTTAACCCACATTCATTGATATCATAGTCTTGTCTTATATTTCTTTGCCTTAGGCAGGATTTTTCTGTGATTCTGATTGGGTCTGACTACAAACTGAAGATATCTTAATTAATAACAGGGCAGGAAGAATTGAGTGGGGAAAGAAGGCCTTCGGACAGTAGATAAGTATCCAAAGCAGTGTGGGCAAAAAGAGTAAGCAACATCCCCTGGGATTTTTCCCATGTGGGTATCACTGAGCAAAGCTGCTATGGGAAGATATGTAGATTAATGGGAAATGCAGGGTTATTATGGAGGAAATAACTCACAGGATGATTTCATAGCCTGGCTAAATTACTACTTGATTAACTCCTGATAAAATTCAGAGCGCACAAAGCGAGGCAGAGAATCCTTTTCCATCAGGGCATGGATTCTTTTCTGGGCCATGTCAAAGCTGCTCAGGGAAGGTTCCACCAGGTTCTTCATTGTGATGTCCTTAGTGAAGTGGTCAATATTCACCTGTGGGCCAGGAAACAGGGTCACTACATAAGCCTAAGTTATAGAATTTGATGAGGGGTGAAGAGGGAGGTGGAATTTCTCATCAATAAAACATAAGAGGGGAGGAAAGTCATTAAAAACTGAGACATGTCACTTCTCACTTTATAGGCGATGGGATAAGGCAGCTGATGTTCCAACAGATGCATCCAACCGGTATTAGACACCCACCAGGTGTCAGACCTCTCACAGAAGCTAACACACACATTACTTATTTAATCCTTGACAACAATCCTAAGAATGATTCTTTCCTTTTATAGAAAAAAATATGTATATGCAGAAGGTTAAGTGGCTTCCCCAAGATCACAGAACTGATAAGTGTATTTGAATCTAGAGAATCAGAATTTGAATCCAGGTGTCCTGGTGCTTTTTTCTTTTTCTTTTTTTTCTTTTCTTTTTTTTTTTTTTTTTGTTGGATAGAGTCTAGTTCTGTCGCTCAGGCAGGCTGGAGTGCAGTGGCGCCATTTGGCTCACTGCAACCTCTGCCTTCCGGGTTCAAGTGATTCTTCTGCCCGAGCCTCCCAACTAGCTGGGTTACAGGCATGTGCCACCACGCCGGGCTAATTTTTGTATTTTTGATAGAGACGGGGTTTTGCCACATTGGTGAGGCTGGTCTCGAACTCCTGACCTCAGGTGATCTGCCTGCCTCGGCCTCCCAAAGTGCTGGGATTACAGATGTGAGCCACCGCGTCCAGCCCTGGTGCCTAATTTTAAAATTCTAACACAACATTTGGTTTCACGTCTATTGGAGGAATTGAACAGAGAGAAGTAAATTCTGTCTGGGGATCCAGGACCTTTTGCATGGCTCCAGAAGAACAAGAAAACTTGTTCTTTCCAAAAACAAACCAGGAAACAGTCATTCTGACAGAATAATAATGAAAACAGCTAACAGCAATTAACATTTATTGAGTGCTCGGTCGGTGCCAGGCACTTTGCAAGGATGAACTCATTTAATCTTATAACTCTATGAGGTATAATAGATGCTGTTGTCTACATTTTACAGTTGAGGAAACAGATGCACAGAAATGTTACATGATTTACTCAAGGTTCATTAATGGTAGAGAGAAGATTCAGAAATCCAGCGATGTGGCTCCAGAGCCCAGCCTTTTAATCAGTAGACTCCAGCACTGGGATGCACTGTGGCTTACATGTCCTGAGTGCAGGGCCACTACATTGCAACCATACTAGGGTCTACGTGAATGGTTCCTCTGGAGTTGTACAAGGTACAGCCTGTTTGAACTTGGCTGACTATGAGTTTAAAGGAATCTTTATACTCCATGTTGTACGATTTAATGGTTTTTAAGGATTTTGAGTGTAAACAAGACAGAAATAGAATCCAAATCAGCCTATGGTTGTGAATTGAAACACTGATAAAGGTTTTGGATCTCTCCTGGGCTGTTAGAGGTTTTTGGTACTGAATAGAGTTCTTTGGGCTCAGAGAATTATGAAGCAGCTATTAGTTAGAGTTGGAGACAAAATGCATGATTCCCTGGGGAGCCAGGTCAGAACAGACAGCAGGACTGAGCTGTGCTTCAAAGTCTAGGATGAAGGGCGTTGAGCTACATTAAGATTTTCCAGAGGTGAAAGGGGTCAATGTACTTTATGCAGGCCTGTTGGAAGACCAGATTGTCAGAATTGGGAACAGCGTCAGAGTTGATGAAGTCCAATGTCTGCCTTTAAATGTGAAGACCTCAAAGAGGTCAGGTTACATGCCCACAAACAGCTAGTGTGGATTAGAGGTGAGACTATAACATAGATTTCTCCATTCTCAGTCTATTCTTCTTCCCGCCACACTGAAAGCAATGCTTCTTCCTTCTCTTATATTAAATATATATCTGTACTGAGCTTGGTAGACAGGCTTATTCCAAATGATTGAGTTTCTAAAAATTATAAAAGTAGCTCCTAATCTTATTTTTTAAAGGAGTGATGTATTTAAAACCCTCTAGGACATAGTATCCACCAGCAAATAGCAGCTATTTCTCTTAGTATTTTTATGTGCTTAAGCCTTCTTTAATGAGTCATTCTGATACATATTTATCTGTTTAGTTATCCAGAAACAATATCATTTCATTAATTTCAAATATGGTCAAATGATAATTTGCAATGTATAAATTATCTACTTATTGACCTCCACATGGCCATTTCTCTTGTTTAAATTTAGTTCCAATTTTTACCATTGTATCTCTCAGTCAGTTTCTTGTATTAAAGAGTTGAGGTGAGTATTCAGAGCAACAAAATTCAGATTACTATTTGCCTGGGTAATCTAGGTCTTATATAGGTCAATTTCATCAAAATTAAATAGTAAATATTTACATCAAAATACAAAAGTTGGAGAATTTTTTAAGTAATAAAAGCTATGACTTAACATACTTCAGGTGCACATCCATATATACAAGACGGTTACAGTTAAAAGAACTGAGGATTAGAGAGCTTTAGCTAGAGACTTGCCCAAAGTCCCACATCTAAGAATGTCTGAAGTTGGATATTTTCATGCTTTCATCTCAAAAATATTTCTTGAAAGCTTTTTATGTGCTAGGAGTAGGATTCACATTCTCTCTAATACCCAGCTCAGGATCATTATTCTACATAATCCTGGGATGCCTGTATTTGGGCCTAATGTATACTATTGTACTCTTGCATAAGCATAGATCATTTAGAATGAAGGGCAAGGCTATTTTAATTACAGTCTTTCAACTAGTGACCACAATTTATTTGTCCCTATAACTCAGCTAGCCATGGTATTGTTTATTTTAAAATTATATTTTAGGTTAATGTCTCATATTTTCATAATAACCAATATGCTTTCCCAGAGCTCAGAGTAACTAACAATTATCTGAGTGGGTTTCTACTATTTGTAGGTATTTCAGCAAATCTTAGAATTCTGTGGAGAGGAAGTCAAGTTGATAGGAAGGTAAGTCGGAGAATCCTTTGAAATGGGGAAATACATGTCCAATTTAATGTTAAATTAACCTTCTTGTCAATATATACAGAGAAATAACATGCTGACAGAAGAAAGGATGGCCCAGCACAAATGGTAACAGAAGTAGGGTAGAGCTAACATATGTGCTTAGGGTGGAGGTTGAGGAGAAGAAGGGGTGATCTGGAGAGAATTTCAAGATTAATATTCACATCAAACTTAAATCTAGTTTCTTTCTAGCACCTTTTCATTTTCGTGGCTTTGACCCACAGTACTGTACATTCTCATACTCCTAACCTCCAACCCTGTGTCATGGAGGAAGCACATCTACTAGTATCAAGGTACATAATTTGTCCATCCACTCAAACACATTTAGGGTAACTCATAACTAAAGAAATACATATCTAATGGTGGAACTCCAGGAGTCTAGAGCATCTGTGGTAGAGAAGGGATATTTGGGAGTTTTTCTCTCTCAAACATCTTAAGTAGATTGCTGCCTACTCAACAAGGCTTGCCCAGATCACCTCCGTGCTTGACTCCAAACCTTGATGAAACATTTACTTTCCAGACTGGATTAAAAGAAATAAGTGAAATTAGAGTAACCTGACCAAACCATGATGAACAGGGCTTGCTGTGGCCATCCTGAATTCCACAATAGGCTTTCAATGTGGTTTTATAAATAACAAAGAAAAAAGCAGATCAACTTCCCCAAAGTTTCTTTGAAATCAACAAAAACCTGGGCTTTAGTAGTCAATCAGTGGTATATTGGCTTTCAACATCTCTAGCACCGTTTTCTTGTAATATTTTGATTTTCATGAGTAAATATACCATTGTCCCAAGTACAGTGTAAATGGAAAAGTCCAAGTGGGGAAATAAAGGATAAAGAAGAGTAGAAAGGACAAAAAAAGAGAGGTGTTTAAAGGAAAGACTAGAAATGGGAATGGAAAGAAAAACAAAGAAAAGTTGTAGAAATACTCATTAGGCATTAATCAGTTCGGACACTGAGATACTGGTTGATATAGTTTGGCTCTGTGTCCCCACCCAAATCTCACCTTAAATCATAATAATTCCCACATGTCAAGGGCAGGACCAGGTGGCAATAATTGAATCATGGGGGCAGTTTCCCTTATACTGTTCTTGTGATAGTGAGTGAGTTCTCACGAGATCTGATGGTTTTATAAGGGGCTTCCCCCTTCACTCCACTTTTATTCTCTCTCCTGCCACCCTGTGAAGAGGTGCCTTCTGTCTGGATTGTAAGTTTCCTGAGGCCTCCCCATCCATGCGGAACTGTGAGTCAATTAAACCTCTTTCCTTTATAAATTACCAAGTCTTTGGTATTTCTTCATAGCAGTGAGAGAAAGGAATAATACACTGGTTGAACATCACTTATCTGGAATGCTTGGGACCAGAAATGTTTCAGATCTTGAATTTTTTGAGATTTTGAAATATTTACATATACATAATGAGATAAGATATCTTAATATGAGACCCAAGTCTAAACACAAAGTTCATTTATGTGTCATATATACCTATACATATAACATGAAGGTAATTTTATGTAATATTTTTAATAATTTTGGGCATGAAAAAAGTTTTGGCTGTATTTTGACTGAGACCTATCACAAGAGGTCAGTGGAATTTTCCACTTGTGGCATCATGGTGCTGAAAAAGTTTCAGACTTTGAGGCATTCTGAATTTTGAATTTTCAGATCAGAGATGTTCAACCTGTATAAGTTTTTACACCCACTATTTAATTTAATCCTCACAACATCTCCATAAAGTATGCTCCATTATTCTTATTTTCACAAAGGAAGAAATGAGGTTCACAGAGACTCAACAATTCATGCAAGATTTCACATTGGTATGATCTCCACTGGAGGTTAGTGGAGGTGAGACCCATAAAACTAGAAAGCGGTCTGAACAGGATTGTTCATATATACTTGACCATGTTGCTCTGCCTTTTTACTCAGTAGGTGCTTAATAAGGTGGTCGACTCACAAATAGGAATAGCCTTTGGCTCCCAACGGGAGGTCTGTGTCTCAGATGTAAATCCTTCCTGAGAGCTAATGAGCTGCCCTTAACTGACCCACCTACCCAGAGACCAACCTCTTTAGGAGCCTCCGTTTGAATGAATTCTTCATAAATTTGCTTTGCCTTCTCAGCCATCTTGGCAGGGGACTTGATCTTCTTGTAATCCTCACAGGCAATCCAGAACTCAAGGTTTTCCTCACTGAATTCAGACTTCAGGAAACTTTTGAAACTGGCAAGTCCATCTGGAAAGAAAAAAACAGTCAGCTGGAGAAATTTATTAATTTACTTAACAAATATTGTATCCATGAGAGAAAGGGAAAGGGCTTAGCAATACTCTTCTATGCACAAAGTTTTAGCTCATTCATGTCTAGCTTCCTTTACTCCTTCATTCAAATGCAGAAGGAATGAGACAGAGATGGAAGATAGACAGCAGAGAACACAGAGCTCAAGCCCTGCTCATCATGCAGAGCCGTATGGAACTCTAGAACTAGACAGAGAGATTTACCACATTGTCTTTCCAAACAATCAAATGCAATGTCTATTTAAGTGACAAACGTTTACCTATTTACGTATCAAGGAACACTATTAACACTAATGCCATTCTGGACACTTAAACTACCAAGGAGAAAATAATACATTTAAAACTTGGCTTGTCTATACAAGTAATGTTAATGTTAAGTATCACTATGAACTACTCACAATTCTTTATTTTCTCTTTGTACAGATGATTTTTGTTTAACTATTATGTCCCAAGCACTATGATTTAAGTCACCACGATAAGTAAAATAGACATGGTTCCTGTCCTAATGGAGCTTATAGATTCTGGAAAAAGTAGAAAGAAAATGAAGAAACAGAAGAAACATTTACACGATGAAAGGAAAACTGTATGAAAGGTAGTAATAGAGTCATAGGAGAGTCCTGACTTCATTTTAGGCTAAGGGAAGGCAAGGAAGTAACATTCAATTTGAAACCCAAAGGATGAGTGGGAAAGGGCCAGATGAAGTTACCCCATGTAGCGTACTTACCATGTCCATCAATTATACATCAGGTTTCTTTAACATGTTAAATGCAATATGATTATAGCTATTATGATTCTGTTTCCAGTGTACAATTGCTCACGTAGGATAAACTTTAGTTTATAATTTAAAAATTATATCTATATATAACATATAGATATTTTAGTCTATGTAGATATAGATATAGCCTATTATATATAGATATAGTTTTTAATTGTAAACGAAAACTATAAGACTAAAATTATAAAACTATGTATATGTAAGGATTCTTGGGCCTGATCCAATATTTTCCTTCTCCTTAATGCTGAATATATATATGTATTATTCAACATATATTACACATATATATATATATATATATATATATATAAACCAAAATTCTAAACAATGTATGGCTATAGGGAGAGAATTCATGTTCATTTATTATCTAAGAAAAATAAAGATTTCAAACAGGAGGAGAGAGAAAAACTCTAATTTTCCAGAAGCTGTGTCAAAATCACAGACCTACCCTCAGTAACATGTTTCGAATGTCACTTTGCCCCCCAGGGCAGAAGGAAGGATTATTGTCACCAGTACTTTAGGGTCCAGTTTTCTCTAATTTGCCCCCACCTGGAAACACTTCTGCAATACATTAGTTCTGCTTAGGGATCATATTTACGTTCTGAATTCATTTCGTTTGGCCTAATTTTCATTTATTCTTTTTACCTATTCTTTTTATAGGCTCTAAAGTTTTATTTATTAGTCATTGCCAATACGTTGATTTCACACAAGCATAAAACGTATGCAATGATAAAAACAAAGACGCTATATATAGTTATCCATTTTCAATTTACCTCCTGTATATTTTTACTCTTCTCATACCCTTCACAGTACCCTGAAACTATACCCAATTTTAAAGAAAAAGAATGGCTAGGATGATCGTTAACTTGTATTAGGGTCACCATCAATTTCAGGATCCAAGAAAGACACTTTGTAATTTGATCCCTTCTTCCTGTACTTACCCTAAATACATTTTTAATTGATTAACAATAAAAATATATCTAGGAGCAATGGTAGGTATAATAAACAATTTTCAACACTTGTGAAAAGAAGGGAAAAGGAAAACAAGGAAAAAAAACCCAATTTTTTCTAGAAACTTGGCCAGAAGAATTACTTTAAAACCATTTGATAACCTGTAACTGGATAAAATCAGGTGTATTTTCTCTCTCTTCTAATATTTCCTACTATATTTCCAGCACTATTTGTCTTAACTTAGTGACACGAGAGTTAGCATAAGTGCTAAAAGAAAAATATAAAACTTATTTCTCTCTCTGTCATGGTTAAAACGTCCATTTTAACCAATTTAGTTTATAATTTAAAAATTATATCTATATATAATATATAGATATTTTAGTCTATATAGATATAGATATAGCCTATTATATATAGATATAGTTTTTAATTGTAAGCTAAAACTATAAGACTAAAATTATAAAACTATGTATATGTATATATGTATATGTATATAAAACTATGTATATGTCCATTGTTTCTTAAACAAAAGGTGTCAGATAGTCTCTGTCAAAATGAAAACATTCTCAGGCATGTTTTAGCTTCCAGGAAATGAAGTCTTATGAGCTCCCACACAATAAAGTCTAAGACTGCTGGAGGCAAAAATAATTCCACAGAATAAGTCTGTGACAAATTTATTCTAATTAGCCCCATATCCCCACAACCTATCTCTGAATCACCCATTCTGCATCTTTGGAAAGCATAGGGACAAAATCTCAGTCCTCCCAAACATTCTTATTTATGACACGGGGATGTATGCCGGGATTCCACAGAAATATTCACATTTACTGACTTTCCAGGGAATAAGCTTGCAAAATAACTTTTCTGTGCAGCAAGTCTATTTCCTGGATACTAATTTTGTAATTTTCATTGAATTCCACAATATTCTTTTAACCTTTTTGTTCATGTATAACTCATAAAATAGCTTTATATTGTATTCGTCTGCGAGATGTGTAAAGCTATTCCTTCTCTAAATCTGTGCACCTGGCTTCTGGGCACTCTCTAGAGGGTCCCTCTAAAGCGACCCCTGAGACCGCTTCTCCTCTTTAGCCTCTGGTTGTCTGTCAGTTCCTTCCTCAGCCACTATCTCTGTTTAGTTCCTATCACCCCTGCGGACAACCTATTGGGTCAGAGTCAAACACAATCCAGGCCAAATGTCTCTATTCTGCAAAGAACACACATTTCTTCTTTGCCCTACAACCATTCCTGTACCCACTCCAGTAGAGCCTCAGCACACCTCCCTGACAAATCACCACATTCTTCCCTGCTGAGCCTGCACAGAGCGTCAGAGTACCTCTCAACCCACCTCGCCAGGCATCCACTCTCTAGAAAGCCAATGAAACCCACCTGATTATCTGGTCTTATGGAAACACTCCAGGTTGTAATCTACATTACAATTCCAGAGTTCGCCCTAATGAATGGTGTCACTTTTGACATCCATGTAAACTAGCAGCCAGCCCTACCTAAGAACAAGATGAAAACACCTATAAAATCACTTTGAAAATTAAAGGAGCATTAGACAAATCCAAGTCAGTTTGCTACAAAGGAAAAAATTATTAAAAACTACATTAGTGCAAATCTCTTCAACCAGGGGGGATAAAAATGAAGTCATTGATAGTTGATAAGCACCATTTCTAGCTTACTGGTTAAAAATTATATTACTGCAATAACTTGAGCAAGTCATCAAATCTCTCTGAGACTGTTGCGTCATCTGTTCAATGGAGATACTAATGGAACCTATCTGATGGGGTTGTGCTAAGAAATAAATAATTCATATAAAATTCTTACATGGTACCTGACATAATTATCATTATGTAGCTCAATACATGTTGGTGTTCATTATTGTTATTCATTACAAATTTAAAATTAATCTTTTAATTAATTCAAAGACCAACTCCAATGTTGCCTCATCTGTGAGGTAGCCTTTACTTACTACCATCGACTTGCTCTTGAAGATTTTTATCATTATGAGAGAAGCAGTCACTTTCTGTTCTTTTGTTGGGATTGTTTGCTTCTATATCTTTTCCATTAGGCTGTTAATTCTTTGAGTATGTTTCACCTGTTTGCCTCTCTTTTGCATCCCACCTCCCAGTCTAAATCTGTGCACCTAACATTTAATAGAGGTTCCCACAGAAATAAGACACATTCAGGGAAGCATTTCCTTCCAAGTGACAGAATCAAAGAACATTAACTTTAAAAAAATTAATTATGGATTTTGCTGCTGTTATAGCATTTTATTTCATGGGCAAGTTACCTAATTCCCCTTAATCTCAATTTCATTTTCTGAAAACTAGGGATTGTGATGGCACTCAAGTCCTAAAATTATTGCAATCATTAAATTAACATATGCAAAGTGCTTAGAACAGTGCTTGGCACATGATGAATAATAAGTGTTAGCTATTGCTTTTATGATTATAATAATTATTTTCAAGGAAATTATGGTTGCCTGTGAGGAAGATGATGACAAAAATGAGCCAGAAAAGAGAAGGAAGAAAACCAAAGAGAAAGAAGCAAAAGGGGAGTGCAAAGATAGAAACAAAAAGGTGTGTCTGGATTCAGGCTCCTTCATTTCCCATGGACAAATCTAAATCACAAGGGTGTCTCAAGGAGATGCTCTGGCCTTCTGAAACTCCTAGGGAAGGGAGATCCACATAAAAACTTTGCTGCTTCTGGCTTGTTTCATTCTTCTCTGCTCTTAAAAATGGTTGTGGGGAACTATTAAATGTCACTCTTATTTAAACTCCCATGTGAATTCTATTTTTGTGTTTGAAGAACAACACACTGTTTATACGCCCAACGTGCCTATGAAATGAAAACAGATGGTGCCACCTAAAGAATTGAAGGCAAAACATGTAGGAAGTTGATATACTTTCAGAACACAGTCACATATACTGGATGATTAAAAATTACTTTAAAAATGAAGGAAAGTGAGAAGAACCTTGTTAGAAGAGATTGAGTAGCAACTTAACTGTCTTATATTTTTTAGAAGCTTGGTACCAATTAACTTCATTGCCACTCAATAAAAATTAAAGATATGAATGTAAGGAATTCTTGGGGAACTATTTAACATATCAACTGTGAAAGTCAATATCCTACATTAACATAACAATGCCAAATTTCCCTTATAAATTGACAAAGATGCTACTCCTCAAGGTTAAATGGTTTAAATTTATCAAATCAAACATGCAAAAAGAGATTGTGAAGTGGTTTGTTTTGATTTGTTTTTATAGCAACAGAGTCTCTCTCTGTGGCCCAGGCTAGAGAGCAGTGGTACTATGCTGGGCTCAAGCCATCCTCCTGCCTCACACCTGGCTAATTTTCTTTCTTTCTTTTTTCTGTTTTTTAGAGATGGGGTCTTTTTATGTTGCCCAGACTGGTCTTGAACTCCTGGCCTCAAGCGATCCTCCTATTGCAGCCTTCCAAAGTGCTGGGATTACAGATATGAGCCACCGCACTTGGCCCCAGTTGTGAAGTTTTAGATACATATATGTCCCAAATGTATCTTTCTTCATTACCTGTTTTGCATCAGCCACAGCTAATGTTGGGTAATTTCTGATTATAGACTATTAGTTTTTGTGGATTCAAATAAGAACTTCTCATAAGAACTGATTTGTCAGTTTGGCTTACAGTTATTCATGGTATTCTATAGCTGATGTCTGGGAAAATAGGTCAAATATTGTCTCTTCAGGTCAGTGATGTTGGAGTAGAATTATCTGGGCAAGCCTGGCATTCCACTGGTTCTTCTCTAGGAACAGCCAGACAGAGAGAAGCAAAGGGCAAAGACAGAGTGGCAAGAGAGACACAGAGAAAGACAAGTCATGGGGAGAAGCAGAGACAGATAAAGAAGAAGAGAGCAATAGAGTGACTGTAAGAGTAGAGAATTAGAGAGGGGTATCGGGCAAAATTCACCCCCGATATTTCACATAGGTTCTTTTCTATTTTCCCTAAGTGTCAGCCGGTCTGAGAAATAAAGGGACAGAGTACAAAAGAGAGAAATCTTAAAGCTGGGTGTCCAGGGGAGACATCACTTGTCGGCAGGTTCCATAATGCTCCTGAGCCGTAAAACCAGCAAGTTTTTATTAGTGATTTTCAAAAGGGGAAGGAGTGTATGAATAGGGTGTGGGTCACAGAGATCACATGCTTCACAAAGCAATAAAATATCACGAGGCAAATGGAGGCAGGGCAAGATCACAGGACCACAGGACTGGGGTGAAATTAAAATTGCTAATGAAGTTTCAGGCACGCATTGTCATTGATAACATCTTATCAGGAGACAGGGTTTGAGAGCAGACAACTGGTCTGACCAAAATTTATTAGGCAGAAATTTCCTCATCCTAATAAGCCTGGGAGTGCTAAGGGAGACTGGGGCTTATTTCATCCCTCAACTACGCTCATAGAAGACAGCCGTCCCCAAAGCGGCCGTTTCAGAGGCCTCCCCTCAGGGACACATTCTCTTTCTCAGGGATGTTCCTAGCTGAGAAAAAGAATTCAGCGATATTTCTCCCATTTGCTTTTGAAAGAAGAGAAATATGGCTCTGTTCCACCCGGCTCACCGGCAGTCAGAGTTTAAGGTTGTCTCCCTTGTTCCCTGAACATTGCTGTTATTCTGTTCTTTTTTCAAGGTGCCCAGATTTCATAGTGTTCAAACACACATGCTCTACAAACAATTTGTGCAGTTAATGCAATCATCACAGGGTCCCGAGGTGACATACATCCTCCTCAGTTTATGAAGATTACGGGATTAAGAGATTAAAGTAAAGACAGGCATAGGAAGAAAGGGTATTGATTGGGGAAGTGATAAGTGTCCATGAAATCTTCACAATTTATGTTCAAAGATTGCAGTAAAGACAGGCATAAGAAATTATAAAAGTATTAATTTGGGGAACTAATAAATGTCCATGAAATCATCACAATTTATATTCTTCTGCCATGGCTTCAGCCGATCCCTCCATTCGGGGTCCCTGACTTCCCACAACAGAGGGGAGAGACTGTCTCACTTACTGATGGCTTCGCCTCCCAGAGGGCATGGCTTGCCTTTGTTTCTGTGAGGTCTCCATACCATAACCCTTCTTTTTTAGTTGGGCTACTTCGAATGGATTAGTGTCCCTTTCAAGGAAAGCACTGACTAGAATAGTTATAAATGCTTTCTCATTTGTTGCTTTAGGGAAATTAATTGCCCAGGTCTTAAAAATATTAATTACTTAAGAAGATAATTATGTGGAACTTATATATAAACACACAGGCAAACACACACAGGAATACATACACATACATACTACATACACATATATACACATATATAATTTCAAAATGCAAATATAAATTAAATGAAATATTGTGAATATTATATATATACACATACGTACATGTGTATACACACACATACATGAACACACACAAGTGCATGTATATTTTCCCCTCTGAGAAGTAGAAAATATTACTGTGAGGCTCTTGGGCCTCAATCTCAACACGATGGTAATCATCTGTTTGCAAGCTGAAAATCTTCAGTCCTTCAAACACTAACTGCCTCTAGCTTAACTCTCTTTAATTCTATCTAACCCTAGCTTTCTTATTCTAGTAGCTCTCTGTCTCCTAAAAGCCTGAAATATATAGACATGTAGCCCTAAGGATTTAGTGTGACTGAAAAGGATTGTATATGGGCACATAAATATTTATTCTTCTCCTTAAAGGTTTTGAAAACATGAAAATAGTTCTGCTAACTCTCAGGTTTTTTGACAATAGCAATAAATACCTGTGCTCAGAGTACTAGTATTCATAATTTATCAATAGGTCATCTGTCAATCTGCTATTGGCCCAGAAACCACTAAGGCAAGACAATAAGTCCATTAATAAACATAAATATTATTCTACTAGTTGACCTTGTGGAATTTCTAGGTCCAAGAAGGAAAATGAATTTAGTTCATTCACTCATTCACTACATAACTATTCACCAAACATCTTACATGTGTCAGGGCAGGGTACTTTGTTTAGCACAAGAAAAAAAGAGAGAGAATCAGAAACGAATAAGCTAGAGAAAGTTCCAAATTAAAAACTGTGGGGTTCTGTCTCCAAAAATAAAAGATTAATTCTATTGCAGGTAAGCAGAAGCTTATGACACCAAAAGCAAGACATAAGGAATGTTCATATACAATTCAACATATATTCTTTGTCATCTACTCTGTGCCCATTAATCATAATGGTCTTGTGAGAAATATTTTGTAAATCCTTATCTTTGCAAAGCATGTGACAAAGTTTCATATTCCATTCTTGTTATAAAGATGGAGAAATATACGTAGGGTATTTTAAATTGACTCATACTTTTAGAGTGAATTATTCAACAAATATTTGTTTTCCCGATACTATATACTTCCTGTTTTGAAATTATCTACATGAAAAAGCCTAACTCTTGCCCGTTTGTGAGTTTATAACCTATCATAGAAGTGAGCCAACTATGAACAGAACATAAGGCAGCAAGTATTAAGTAGAATAAAAGATGTGCAGACAAATGACTTTGGAAGTTCAGAGGGTGGATAAATTGTTCTGGATGGTCAAGGAACACTAGGCATTTCTTATTTGAATTATCTATTATAGGAGAGGGAGAATTTCAAGAGAGAGAGATATGAGTAAAAGATATTCCAGCCAAGGGGATTATATGTAGAAATCCTATATGGAACAGAGAACTGTTCAATTTGCCTGCAGACCGGCCATATAGTTATGGTGATCTTGAACATCAGAAATTTGAACTTGGTACTGTAAGCCATGGGAAATCAGTAAGGATTTTGGTTTGGGGAAATGCACCTAGTGCTTATTGATGCACTGGTATTAGCTTGGAAAAGAGTGCACTGATCAGCACCTTTGTCATTTCTTGAATGAAGATGTAAAAGGCATGGTGCCAGAAGAGGAAACGGAGGCTGGGGGAGATAACAACCCATGTCAGGTCACAAGAGCAGTTGACAGTATAATAGTTTGAACCAGGATGTACTACTCATGACTTGTTAGCGATCTTTATGCTGCTATATCTGATCTTTATCAATTTATTATGAGGCTAAGTCAGGAAATGTAATTTCTCTATTTTACTGATGAGAATGTTGAGGAGGTCAAGCCACTTGTTCTGGCTCATGCAAGTAAGCAGGACAGATGGGAACACAACTGCAATCATGAGTCTTCAGAACACCTTATGTTCACATTCCCTCATAGTGCCACAGACCCTCCTTTTCTTGTGAACTGGATAATCACATACCTGCAGCCCCCTTCCCTTATTGATATCACCTTCAAAAATTGAAGAAATGTCAACATTGGGGAAGAAGAACACAGGTAATACAAAGATGTTTTTTGTTTCTGTCTCTAACCTGACCTTTATTTAAAAAAACAAACAATGGAAACTTACAGTTGTTCTGCAGGAGTTTGTCCAGGGAATCACGCCACTGCAGGGCCTCGTCCAGCGAGGGTCTACATCAATGATAAGGAGAGAAAAGGGGTATGGCGTAAGTAGGCATTGAACCACATGTACCAGCAATAACTACTTCCTGTTTCTCTTAGATGGAAATGATATGACTGCTGGTCTATCCTCAGGACAAGGAAGTTTAAGTTATTTTCTCTCTAACAATTGGGTTTGATGAGCTGGGTTTGCTTTCATACATCTTTATTGCATATCTTCATCTTTTTTGAACATTTTGGTTAGGTCTTTCCCTTTTTAGAAGTAGAGTTCGTTTGACATTAAGCTGTGTCTTGATAGTCTTATGTATCCCATGAAAGTTGTTCCAACTGTGGTCTTTTTTCCAAATATAACTTCATGAAATCCAGTTGTCCCATTACAGAGATTGAACTCCTGTTCTCTGCCTCACCAATACTGCATGTTAACCACCTAACTGAATCAGCAGAGGGCATTGGGGTTCCACATCCACATCCCAAAGCTGTCTAATTAAGGATAGTGGAAGATGTGAGTGTATAACGCTTTCCTCATGTTGGGATTGTGATCATAGCAAATTTACATGTTAAAAACGTAGGTGCATTTTTCCTACCCACTTATAACAGGATCAGACTTTTTTTTAAAGATTTACTCTTTCTAATTTAAAAGAAAAAAAGAGTGGTTAATATATCCTGAATAGGAATGTTATACACAAATGCTCGAGATGCTGACTCAAAAGGAGAAGGTTATAGCCAACATATAATTTCTCCTTAGGCTGTTTCTATTTTAACATTTATATATGCAGAAACCCTGAAGCTATTTCATCTCAACCACCAATTTTTCTCTCACAGCAGGATGTGTCAAGTGGAGCTGATATTGTCTGGGAAAAATGGCTGACTGCACACTCTTCGGCTCACCCAGCTCGAACTCTTGCATTATGATGTGAGTTCTTCGTTGCCAAATCAAAACAGACTGACAAAGCATTTACTAGAATATTAAGGCCAGTTTTTCCTAAACTGGAATTTCCTTAGCTCTTAATTTGTTTATCAACTGTCCAGGCAATCAAAAAAAATTCCTGCTTCTAGTTTTTATACAATGATATTTCGGGGGGCGGGGGGTGGTTAATTATTCAGATTTGCAGCTTTGGTTGATATGACAGCTGCTTGTTCTACTTTTCATTTTGCTGTCCCAGGCGCAGAATCAGCCTCACTTTATTTATGTAAGGAGTCCAAGACGGCAGTAGGTTTTGGGCTAAAGTACTGTGAATAATCCCTTTACTTCTCTATTCCTCATTGCAGAACATGCATTGGTTGTGAGTCCTGATTATATGATTTTTCATAAACTTTCATGTGTTCACTCTTTGCAAGTTAAACTTGCCAAATTGAGGGTAACAAACCTTGTGAAATAATCTTGGGTGATTTCTGTTTTGCTGGCTAGAAACACAGGCATCATAGATGGAAAACATACTGATGCCTCAGAAATTTATTTCTAACACGTGAGCTACCCATCCCTCTTCCCATTTCCTCTGGCTAGTATAAAGGAGCACATGAAGAAAAAAAAATGCCATGAACGGGGTGATTATAATTATGTCTCTATAGCATTCTTGTTCATTTTATTTCTAACCAGAAAAGGACCTATCTACTAGAGGTCAATAACTCCTCTTGGCTCTTTTATATTACTGCAAGTGGAGAACTGTTTTATGTACATATTATTTCATGCCTACATGTTTAGCACAAGGTCTTACACATCTTACCTTCTTCACTATAGTAGGTTCAATGTTTTGCACACAATAGACACCCACCAAGTCCCTATTCATTGTTGACAGAAGCAGCAGGACATTAAATTATTAGACAAAAGAAAGTAGCTCAGAGCAAGAGGAAGGCTGATTTACTCACAGGATCTCCTGATTTTATAAATATTCTCATTAAATGAAATCACTTTCCTGCCCCACTTTTCCTCTGGTTAGTATAGAGGAGCAAAGGAAGAAGAAATGACATGAGCAGGTATACCAAACTTAAGCATGTTATCCAATCTGATTTGTCCCAAATGGCCTTGTTGGAACCAGGCTAATGGTCAATAACAGCAGCACATCACAGCCAAGATTAAATTCCTGAAAAGGAAATGTGCAGAGCCCGCTTGGGGGTGAAATTGGTCCAAATTGATTTAAGGGCACAGTCAAGTAGGACACATCCCCCACAGCATGAAGCCCAGCATTTTGATTACCAGCCTAGGAGTTAACAGAGGTTCATCCTGTCCTTATTCTCAGAATTTGCCAGTCCTCATTAGGTCTGACTTCATTGGAAACAAGATAGATGCAGATCTAAATGACCAATAAATGTTCTGGTTTGCAAGGTCATAGCTGACCACAGAGGATGGGTATGGAGTTTCTGTGCGTGGGAGTGTGGGGGAGAGAGAGAAAGCTATTTCAAATGAAACTCAAAATAAACATTTATAGAGATGATTAACCACATGTTTTATAATGCCTAGTATAAATGCCACCTGGCCCAGGAAGTGGCCATCTCTGCTGGAAGCGCTGTCTCTCTTTTTACTCTACTCTTACCACTTTTACTCACTGAATCTCTCACATGGCAATGAGGCACTCACTGCCGAAGGGTATAGGTTGTCATGCACAGAGAACTTTTCCCATTTCACCCTATCCTGTGGTGTACCCTTACAGCATCAATCCACCTTGCAATAAATGTGTGTCAGATTAATAAGTAAATGAATGATGGTTTTGCCTTGAGTTAGCCTGGCTGATGAAAGCCACAAACAACCCCAAACTCAGATTTTAATGACCAGTCCCATGAACCATTATTACTGCTATTGGCAATGCTGGCACTTACTAGCTATAACTTCAAGTGCCTGTGGTTGGGTTTTTTGTTTGTTTTTGTTTTTTGTATTGTTTTGGTTTGATTTGGTTTTTAATCTGCGCAGTGCCTGGCACATACTTAAATGTCTTAAAAATGTTCTTACACATTGGTGCTCTTAACAAGGAAAAGAAAATTCAAGTTATTTACTGTCAATTAGATGTGCCTAGTCCCCTCTCCCTTCCTGCCCAACAGTACAGTCTGCTCATGACCAGGCTCAAGTTTATGAGCATTTATTGAGCCCTTACCTGATAACCAGTGGTGACCTGGGCATCACGGTTGGGCATACAGACTTAAGAACAAGCAAAACATGTCATTTTTTGACATCCATATGCGGGCCTGAAATTGTACATAGATCTTTAGTACTCACAACCAGGCTCATCCTAACCAGGTGAGCGTATGCAGGACAACTTTCTGTAACTGTTTTCCACTAGCACAGGCTAGGTACTGTTTATGTGTGGAGGTCATTCTTTAGTATAAAATGATCACTACAACAACAAACCAGAAAAAGGGGTTAAAAATTGCTGATATAGGCAGGGGAAAGGGAGACATTTATAATATAAAATAAGCTATATGAATATCTATATCAGCTCCTAACATTTTACAATTGATGATTTTGTAAGCCATGATAACAGTTATCACAAACTAAACCTATGTGGTTGGCTAATGTTGTCTATTGTTTCTCAGGAGGACCTACAGCAGAGCCTTAAGGAATGCTCACATCCAGAGGGTGAGCAACAGTGGGAGCACTTAGAGAAAGAGAAGGCAGGTGGGGAATGCGGGACTAGAAGTTAAGGAAGAGAGTTTTAAGAGTAGGTCAACTGGGCTGGGCGTGGTGGCTCACGCCTGTAATCCCAGCACTTTGGGAGGCCGAGGTGGGCAGATCACCTGAGGTCAGGTGTTCGAGACCAGCCTGACCAACATGGAGAAACCCTGTCTCTACTAAAAAATACAAAATTAGCTGGGCGTGGTGGCACATGCCTGTAATCCCAGCTATTCAGGAGGCTGAGGCAGGAGAATCGCTTGAACCCGGGAGGTGGAGGTTGCGGTGAGCTGAGATCATGCCATTGCACTCCAGCCTGGGCAAAAGAGCGAAATTCCCTCTCAAAAAAAAAAAAACAAAAAAAACAGTAGGTCAACTGGTGAACCGTCAAACGCTGCAGACAAGTCACAGATGGGGCCTTAGAAACAACAGTTCGGGTGAGGTAGTAAGGTTGAAGCTGGTTAAGAAGGAGATACAGAAAAGACTGAAAGCCATTAGTACAGACTTCTCTTTCTACAGTTAGTCAGTAAAAGTAAGAGAAAGGCATAGAAGCAGAAAGAGAGAAAGGCGGGGAGAGAATTTTTCAGCATGGAACATGGGTACCTGTTTGCTCCTGGGGAAGAGGGTCCACAGGGAAAAAGGGCTACTAAAAGTGCAAAAAGGGGAACAGAGCTGTCTTTAGGGGGTAGGAATATAAGCACTTATTTCTGTTTTTCTCAATGGTCCATTTTTGTTTTTAAAAGTGAGAACTCAAAAATACATGTTAAAAAATAGAAAATGCTTTTAAAAAAACGGATTCTACTGATGTCAGTAACCCAAAGAATATGAGAAGGGTTAAAAATACCTCCAATCAAGAGAAGAATTATTTTCCCCTCTGAAAGAAGAACATGAGTTAAAAATACAGAGAAATTTTAAAGTGAGAGAAGAGAGAGAGAGATGGAGCTTATGCAGAACACAGTATTTCCTGTCAGATAAATGGCATAGAAAGTTGCCAAACATGAGGAGGTGGGATGGGGTCTGTGGATTCAGAAGAGAGTGGGAAACTTTTTTATTGGTCACTGTTGAAAATGCAATAGATACAGAATTATTCTCTAGGGATATGAAGGAATTTTCCAAAACAATTTAGGCTTCTGGAGGAAGAAAGGGGATGGAAGACAAGAGAAGTAAATAATCCAATAAATGGTCAGCCCCAGGGTTTCTTCCAGAACAGCTTCTCTCTGAACCCCTTTTAATCTCAACAGTTTAAGGGTCTATGTGAATGTTAAAGCAGAGATTTAAAGCAGGAAATGTAGAACTCTATTTTTTTAAAGTTAATTCCAACGGATCAATAAATTGTCACATTGTTTACTTCAAAATAGATGTTTTGATCTGTTGCTGCTATGAAATGTGGTTCTTATTCTCCACTACCGCTTGGTGCCTGCTGCTCCACACTGAATTAGCTTCTCCTTTTCAAATGCAGAAAACGCAATTATGCCTCACTTCCTGTTTAGAATCACTTTGAAGTAATAAAAAAAGGAGGAATGGAAATATTCACTTAGGCTAATGGAAAAAGATTAAAAAAAGAAAAAGAATAACTCATCTCTTTATCTCCTAATCAATCCAGCTATGTTAAGTTGAGGTCATTTGGACAAAGGACAGGCTGGCCAATTTACACAAATGTTCCATTTAAAAAGACAAATGGAGGTTAAAGGGACTCCTATATTTTTACCACACTTCTGTGATATCCTCAAAGCTCTAAGATAGCAGAGCGAAGGAATTTGAATGCCTTGGCCTTTTCTTCTTCCCATTTTCCTTTCTTGATTTTCATAGATATCTCTGTTTTAATGGGAAGATGGAGTGTATCTGTCTAGGTAGTGACAGTCTCTGCAGCTAGCAGGGATGATGATGAACGATGGGAATGCTGGGAGTCGTGTTCCTGAGTTAAAGCAGGGCCAATGCACACTGTGAGACCTGGATTCACTGCCATAACATCATGACTCTTTAGAAGTAATAGTTCCCTAGGATGCCTGAATTGACAGGAGGAATGTGTAGGGAGAGGAGAATGGGGATGAGGGAGGATTGCAGAAATCCAATCAAGAATATTAATTTATGAATTGGGAAAAATACATGGTGTACATTAAATAGAAATAGCTAGTCCAGTGTTCGTTCTTCACTTAAGTAACAGACTTTGTTCCTCTGTTGGAACTTGAGGGGCACTATCTTGGAGAAGGAACGATTAGGCTGAAATTGTCTGCCTTGTCCTTAGTATCTTTCTGAGGGAAATGTTCTCACATCACCCTGCTGAGGAAGCAGCTTTAGATAGTTCATCAGCAGGTAAGCATCCAGGGCTCATAATTAACTGGATCAGGAGTGGTTACCAAGGCAGTAAATGAGCAGGTATTTTTACCACACTGCTGTAGTGGCTAGTATCATTTTATAAGTATGGTCTGTCTATTTTATAAGTATGTCTGTCTCTCAAAAATAAGGCAGAGTCTTATCTTTTATTTTTTATGTATTCTGCCTGTATTCAATAAGATGCTCCAGACATGAGATAGTTAAGAAAAAAAAAAAAAGAGCTTCTTTGCAAACCAACTCTCTGAGGGGTCTTATGATCCTTAATGAGTAATTGAAGGGGGTAGTTCTACAGATGAGGAATGGTGCTAAACACTTGAAAAATAGCCATCCTCTGGAGGAAATGAGTGGAATCCATATTCATGACTCACTTCTGGGTCTTGGCTGGTTTCTCTGGCTTCTCATTGTACGGAATGACAAGGTCACCAACTGAGTCTGGCTTCTGGAGGAGAATTCCCAACTTGATCTTAATCTCCTTGGCCCTGAAAGAAGAGACACAGGGGGAAATGAGGACACCACATGTGCATACAGATTTTAAGAAGAGATTTCTTCCTGTGTCAGAGAAACAAAAATGAACAAAATCCCATTTCACTTTTATTTTTCTTGTGGCAGAAAGAATACTAATGCAGAAATTAGGATATGTAAGTTCTAATAAATAGCATTTATCAAGCTCTTAGTATGTCCTTCATTAATTTGCACTACATTTTAATCCTCATTATTGTTTTATATGTGTTCTCTCATTTTATATCTGCAGACACTATAGTACTATTTCCATTTTGCAGATGAGGTCACTGAATGACAGCAGTTTAAATAACTTAAGATAACCCAGCCAGTATTTGGTGGAGACAGATGTGAGCCCAAGCTGTCTGATGCTAGAGTTCCCAGGTAGAACTCTGCATGCATTGCCTACTAGTCTCCTGAGGGCTCTGGTCTTCACTATTGTTAGATATATGACATTTGGAAAAAATGATCACTTTTTAAAATTATTATTATTATACTTTAAATTTTAGGGTACCTGTGCACAACATGCAGGTTCGTTACATATGTATACATGTACCATGTTGGTGTGCTGCACCCATCAACTCGTCATTTAGCATTAGGTATATCTCCCAATGCTATCCCTCCCCCCTCCCCCTACCCCACAACAGTCCCTGGTGTGTGATGTTCCTCTTCCTGTGTCCATGTGTTCTCATTGTTCAATTCCCACCTATGAGTGAGAACATGTGCTGTTTGGTTTTTTGTCCTTGCAATAGTTTGCTGAGAATGATGGTTTCCAGCTTCATCCATGTCCCTACAAAGGACATGAACTCATCATTTTTTATGGCTGCATAGTATTCCATGGTGTATATGTGCCACATTTTCTTAATCCAGTCTATCATTTTTGGACATTTGGGTTGGTTCCAAGTCTTTGCTATTGTGAATAGTGCCACCATAAACATACATGTGCATGTGTCTTTATAGCAGCATGATTTACAATCCTTTGGGTATATACCCAGTAATGGGACGGCTGGGTCAAATGGTATTTCTAGTTCTAGATCCCTGAGGAATCGCCACACTGACTTCCACAATGGTTGAACTAGTTTACAGTCTCACCAACAGTGTAAAAGTGTTCCTATTTCTCCATATCCTCTCCAGCACCTGTTGTTTCTTGACTTTTTGATGATCGCCATTCTAACTGGTGTGAGATGGTATCTCACTGTGGTTTTGATTTGCATTTCTCTGATGGCCAGTGATGATGAGCATTTTTTCATGTGTTTTTTGGCTGCATAAATATCTTCTTTTGAGAAGTAAAATGATCGCTTTTTACTGCCAGACCTCAGTTCCCTCATCTGTAAAATGATGAAGTTATCCATCATTTTAGATGTTTTTTTGAGCTATTTCCAGCTACAAAATTAAATCATTCTACTTGATTATTTATTTCTCTATAAAATTTTTGTTTCCAACTCCTTATCCATTGTTCTCTATGGCTGTCAGACTATCTTATGTGCAGTAAGCCTTGATAAATGAGTACTAATTGCCAAACAACAAACTACAGCAGAATTTACTGCTTCTTTGTATCTTCAGTATTTTAGTGAGTAGATATGGTCAGAATTCTGGGTACTCCTCCATCACAGGATGCAACTATTTTCACGCTCAGTTTTAAAACTAACCTTCTAATCTATCCATCACTTTATCACAATTCTATACTAGAAAAGCACCAGGCAAATCTTAAATATTAATCCATAGGACAAGTTGTTGAATATTGGGAGACCCAAAAAGCTACCTTTTCCCAGTCACCTTAGCACTTTACCCATGCTTTTAAGACAGGGTTCATCATATTGCATTATGGTCATTGACTTATGTTTCTGTTTTTCTACTTGGATATGAGAACTTTTTGATGGTAGGAATTTAGTCTTAAATACCTTTTAACCCCTGTGCCTAGCACAATGCTTGGCAATATAGTAAACATTTAAAAATATTTGCCAAAGTGAACTAAAAATATCTTGATTTTGTTCTTTACAAATCTGCTAACATTTACCTCCCAGTCAATGCTAATCATAACCAAAGTCTTAAAGAGATGTGGTGAAGTTCACATGGCAGCCAAATAGGATTTTACTATTGTACACATACTTTCCTCATTTGTTCACGGGGAGGCTGTGATGAAGCAATTTAAGTAAATGCCTAAGATTTGCAGTTACGGATATTAGGGGAAAAAAATGTAAGGAAACCTGTGGTAACTTATAAAAACTCCATAAATGCCTAATTATAACATATTTTCCTTTAGGCTAGTAAATATGGTTTTGAAAACTATGTTTTAGGAACAGGCATCTCTACAGTGTCATTTCCTTTTCATTTTGTTCTGCTTTCACTCTTTCCCTAAGACCCTCTCATTGACTAAAGCCAACTCAGGTCCCAGAGTACCTCAGATCAAGCTCAGCACGGCATTAGGGTAAAAACTGGGACTGTTCTGCTGAGGGAGCTTATATAACATTGTGAATTAGAATAAGTGTCGCTTTAATTCCAAGTGTTGCAAGTTACTTAAATTATCTAATGTTTAGTTCTTTTGCCTAGAAATTTGGACTGATAAAATAGTATATCCTAAGACTTTTTGAGATGATTAAATATACTAATGCATGTGAGTCACTTAGCACAGCATTTGGCATAGAACACGGCTTCTTTAAAGTTAGTTCTAACTACACAATCATTTTTCCAACCCACCACCCATGTTCCCTAGCTTCGAACATTACATTGAAACATACAAAAAATTCCCCGCAAGTTACTAAGGAATTACTACACCCACAACCTTCTATATTCTACCTCTGGGGACAAGAATTGCCAATTTTATATTTATCTGAAAAATGAAGAAAACATTAAGTGGGGAGGAGAAATGCATGCAATATTTGTGGCTACCCTCTGCTGACTAATGTGCAGTATTACAGTCAGAGATGCAAGGTGCACTAGGACACAGTATCCCACCCAGTCCATGAAAACCTTCATCCATAATCCATATCCTCCTGGCTCCATAGGTCCCTCCCTTCCTGTGCACCCATCTGTGGAATCCATGCTGCAACTGTTTTCAGTTTCAACCTTGACCCAATAGTCCACTCACCAATATTTAGATAACAATGATGTAATGAAAGTCTCTCATGTTTAGGTTTCTGTTTGGTTGGTTGTTTTGGTTTTAACTTTATCCCCCCTCTCAAATTTAGTTCCTTTTTTTTTCTATTTCTTGCTCCATTTGAACCTTTTGCTTTTGTAAAAGGCAGAAAAATATTTGTGTTTGATTTCCTGATGCAAGAATAATAGTTGGAGATTAAGGGATAATTAGAACAAAGAAATCGAATGTATGTAAACGAATTATTAGTGACTTAATTCATTTATTCCTTACTGATTTACTCATTGGTCATGTTTACTGTGTCAGGCAGTATGCAGTAAATATACAAACACCATTAGGTTTGCTCCTTGCTTTCAAGGTGCTTTTAGCCCGGAGAGGTCTTAGATGTGGAAACAATCACAAACAGGTGCTTAAAGACAGACTGTCCAGAAAGCAGCAGAACTCTCGCAGAAGAGCACCAGTGTCCACAACGGTAGATCAGGGGGAACTTCTCAGAGGAGGCAAATGTGGAACTAGAGAATGAGCAGCAGTCAGTCAGTTGGGCTAGAAAAGAATGAGCGTTCCAGAGGGAAGGGTGGGTGCGTGTTATTTTAAGGGATGTAAAAGTAGTTTGTACTGCAAGAGGGTGAAATGTGAGACAGCAGAAAGCCGATTCAAAGAAGTTACTCTGCTTCCCTTCCAGATAGAGGGATGGATGTTGGAGGGACCTCTATACAGTACCTAGCTTGCAGCAAAGTTGGTATGAAAACAAACAAGAGATAAAACTATTGAAAAGCACCTTTCAAAGACTGTCTGTATTTAAAGACGTGGCATCCTATCATATGAACACAATGTATCTCACATTTTCTTTCACTATTTCAGAATGCATTTTCTGTGAAAACACCATTTATAAATGGTAGTTAAATGCTCAAGACATACCACAAAATCCTTTTAAAACCAGGATGAATCAGTACCCTACTACTATTTTATCTATATCACTGCTTAAATAGAGTTTTTTGTGGAATGATCTAGAAATCAACTATCATTTACAACATTGCCAAGAGAAAATCGTATTCCATTTCCTCAGAGCAGACTAACATACCAGAACATCAGGTTACTCTTTTCCTCATATTTGCCCTGGAAATGTAAGGGAGAAAAGATATTCAGTGCTTTGGAAAACACTTCTTTCTATGGCTTCAATTTCTGGCTTGGTATAGGCTCAAGTATAGAGCATTATAAAGTTAAGAGTATTTAAGTTGTGAAGTCTATTAAATTTAATTAGGAGTTCATTATTCAGGGAATGAATAGTATTATTGCATTTCTGCTCATACAACAGTAAAGTTTAAAGGCCGAGGAGCTGACAAATGCTGAAGTTCAAATCACTTTAAACATTGCACTCTTTTTACAAGACTAAATAATGTTAGATTTGTTTTACTCCTCAAGAATCCCTGGAATATTATTTCATCCCCCCTTTCCCTTTCCTCCCTACCATAGCCTCACAGACATATGAAAATAAAACAAACCAAATGAAAAATTCAAACAAAACAATAGCTCCAGCTTACCAAACTATTTTCCCTTTATAGATAAACTTGAATGTATCTGACATTAATTTGGCATCAAAAACAACACCATCCAGAGAAGATAATTTTCTAATTTGTTTACAATTTCCTGCTTGGTCTCGGGCTCTATTTGACTGCACACTAGACATTTTTTCCTGGCCACATTACATTAATGCTCGTTAACAAGAAACTATTTTTATCTCCTGTCATCTCTCTTCCTCCTCTTGTTATTCTTTTGTTTTACAAAGAAAAACTTGTTTTGAAATAAAATCAATTGAAAATGCTTGAGTTAAAGTTTAATTAAAGGCTCAGAGGAAGATAATTCTTTGTCTAGATGACTCACATTAGTGATTCCAAACTGAAAACGGTTTGAATAATTCTGGGGCTTTGCAGTTTTAAATCTGCTCCCTGTGTGGGTATGCTGGCTGGCTGGGAAGTCAAAACTCAAAAGGCCACGGACCACCTCAGTCCTTCCTGCTAGTGCGTGAATTTAATGGGTTATCACCTTAAGATGCATAAGTGTGGAAAACCAGCACAAGCAATCACTAAAAACAGAAACATAGTTAAATTTTGAGAAATACAATTATATTCCACCAGAATGTGTGAAGAACCAATTATATATAAAATCTTATACTAGGTGTTTTAAGGGTTACAGAGTTGTTTCTCGCTTCAGAGACACTTGGAACAATTGAATATAAAACACATATATGTAAACTGTATAGCAGATATTTTTCCAATCACTGATGAATGTAGGTGGAGTATAAAAACAAAAGAACGTAGGCCTGGCACAGTGGCTCATGCCTGTAATCCCAGCACTTTAGGAGGCCGAGGTGGGTGGATCATGAGGTCACGCATTCAAGACCAGCCTGGCCAAGATGGTGAAACCCCATCTCTACTGAAAATACAAAAAAAATTAGCCAAGCGTGGTGGCAGGCACCTGTAATCCCAACTACTCGGGAGGCTGAGGCAGAGAACTGCTTGAACCCAGGAGGTGGAGGTTGCAGTAAGCCAAGATCATGCCGCTGCACTCCAGCCTGGACAACAGAGCAAGACTCCATCTCTAAATAAATAAATAAACAAACAAACAAACATAGACTCTAACCTCAAGGAGCCCTAACTTCCCAATGTGCAATGGGAGATATTATATACCTAAAAACTGCTCCTAATATATCCTCAGAGCCCTCTGAATTTTCCATTCATGGCATTTTTCAATTGGCATTTATATCTCCGTATGTATATGTATATGCGAATATTGTGTATCTCTCCCATTAAAGTGTCAGGTCCCCAAGAGCAGAGTGAACATTTGTTTAGTTCACAATTACAGCTTCAGCACTTAGCACAGGGCCTGGCATTTAATAGCATTCAATAAAGATTTGCCATGTAAATTGATGAATGAGCAAATGAATGAATGAACTGAATTGCTAAGTTATAGTAAAGCTGCATTTTGGGGTGGAGTAGGTGAAATATTGGAGTGCAGCTTAGAATGAGTCACGGAGGACTAAGATGTCTCTAATTTGCTAACTGGACAGAGGTAACACCATTAAATGACTATAAGCACTATAAAGTAAGTGAATTCAATTTCTGTCCTTGAAAGAGATTGAGAATGGTCAAGTGGGGCATTTAGTTCCTCATATTATATAGGACATATGCTGATGAGAAGAGGCAGGGAGGATAATTGCAATCACTAGCAATCTGAAAAGAATCAATTATAAGACCATAATTTTTCAGGATTTAAAAGAAACAGAAGTAGCCCTGGGGCATAGGCTATTCCTGTGGTTGAAAGGCTTTCGGCAATCACAAACAGGTTTCGCTGTAGACGCCAGACATATGTCAGGAACAACGAGAAGGAAGAAGAGAGGGAGGAGAGTTGAGAAGCATAAGGCAAGATTTTTACAACACATTTCCAAAAGAGGTGTCCTAACATCGGATAATCCAATTTAAATTCAATGCAATTTAAATCCGTGTCGCAGATGCCCCCTGCTGGCTGTGGGAAGGCGTGGGCATTAGCAAAGAACTGAGCAAAGAGCAGATTGGTTCCAGGCTGCTTCCTTCTGAAGAAACACTACGAGGCTTCTTTCCACGGACTAAAAAGAACATGTCTGGAATAGATACCCAGGAAAGAGAAACACAAGCTTCTAAAACACTCGCTAGCCGTCAATGTCCACAGCCGAGAGTAAGACATTTGCCAGATTAGAGACCAGAGGAGAGAGGAGCTCCTCTGAGTTCCGTGCAGCTGAGAACTAATCTGAGAGGTAGAACCCAGCAGAGACTGACAGAGGGAAGGGGGCCCAGAGGGTCCCTGCGCAGGCCTATCAAGAGGGAGAATGCATTTTGCTGAAAGCTGGAACAGCCTTCTTCCTGGCTGCTCATTTAAAACTTCATATCAGTGGAGTTTGCTCCTTGTAGGTGGCTCCGAGACAGGGTAATGGATGATCTTGAAAACCCTTAGCGGGAGTATAAGAATATGCTAGTGGAAAGTCGGCTCAGTTCTGGGGCTGAAATCCTCAACTTGCCAGGATCCTCAGCATGGCCCCTAAAATCAAGATGGACTCTTAACTGCAGAGAAAGGCAGTGCCGGGTGATTGTGGTGGAAAGAATCTATCATTTTGGCATCTACCATCTACCCTATTTCTGAATTTACCTACTTCAATTTGACCTACAGAAAATTCACTCATTGCTTGTGCTTTAACAGCATATGAAAGAGAAGTTTAGTAATACAGTGTGATATCATGTTAAAACATGTATTTATTTTCTTACTTGATTTATATAATTAATATATGATACATGATGGAAAATGACTCTATGGTTAGTTAATATGAAATACCCCTTGGGTGCTCCAAATGATAAAAAGGTGAAGAAAATGCTAAGGAATATATAGTAGTAGTAGTATTAATGTGTTATGATATGACTTCAGAAATGAAAGCTCTGTTTCTAAACACAAGTGAATCATTCCCTAGCAGTGTTTTAGGCTTTCACTCATATTAGTGATTAATTACATAATAAGCCCCTTCAAACTATAAGATGGCTGAAAAGATGGAACTGACAATGTCATTTGTGTCAAATATATTCACAGAAAGCACGTTTATCTATTATACCCTTTCAACTCTTGATATGTTCTAACGTTTCCCTTCAGCAGATTGTCTTAATAACAACTCTTTTCATTTTTATGTTCAAGCTGTTACCTCAACTACCCCAGGTTAGCTCATTTTCAGTAAGGGACCATCACAAGTAACCTGCAGTAACAGACTAGGAAGTCTCCCAGGGTTCTTGTTTAAATAAGCTGACTTAATTTCTTAGGACCATGGTGGACAGAGAAAAGCCTGTGCAGGCCGGGTGCAGTGGCCCACGCCTGTAATCCCATCACTTTGGGAGGGCAAGGCGGGCAGATCACCTGAGGTTGGGAGTTCGACACCAGCCTGACCAACATGGTGAAACCCCGTCTCTACTAAAAATACAAAATTAGCCATGAGTGGTGGTGCATGCCTGCAATCCCAGCTACTCCGGAGGCTGAGGCAGGAGAATCCCTTGAACCCAGGAGGTGGAGGTTGTGGTGAGCTCAGATCACGCCATTGCACTCCAGTCTGGGCAACAAGAGTGAAACTCAGTCTCAAAAAAAAAAAAAGAAAAGAAAAAAAGAAAAAGAAAACCCTGTGCAGCCTCTCCTTTTGTTCACTTATTTATTCAACAAATTAAAAGTATGTTTACTGAATGCCTACCACATGATGTACGCTATAATATGTTTTGATATTTTCAACGAAATAAAAAAGATAAGGTCCTCTCATTGAGTTTATGTTTAAATTGGGCAAGACAGATACAAAACAAGAAATGAAAAACAATGAAATAAAAAATTTTAGCTGGTTGTAATCACTACAGTATGACATGATGTATGTCATAGTTAATTCAGCTACTTGACCTAATCAAGCATTCACATCTCAACAGTGGTCAGCAAGCTCTTTAGAAAGACCATGCTCCAAAGGTGGCTGCTGTAGCTGCCTCAGCTATCCCTATCGAGATCGAAATCAGATGCTTTGCCAACTAGCAGGACGCGTGCTGGAAGTGAGTGTTTACACGTAGGCTTGTTCATTAGATAATGGGCTCTCCAGTCACAATAATATTCAAGTTATTTGGACTTGTGACACTATTGTGGAAACCCCCACGCATTCCATAGAAAGGTTTTGAAAATGTAATTCACTCTTAACCCTTAGAGATGGCACCTGTGGCTTGATTCCCACAAAGTCCTCTATCCAGACATTGATGCTAAGATTTCTTGTTGCCTGATATCAACTAAAAGGTATTAGAATCCCAGCTTAGAATATTATTGTATCTGAGCAAACCCTTCATACAAGGTGTAGTCAGGGCAGAAAGAACTAGGACTTTATTGAGATTATAGAATAAGTCATACAAACATTTTACATGAGCTTGTTAATAAGTATTTGTTCAAAAAGTATGGCACAGTTGGATTTCATTATGCATAGGGTGGTCTTGCTTTCATAAACCTGGCCCTACTTGTTGGGCATCCTCTTCTTCAGTCAACTGGGGGAGAAACACACTTTATCTCCCAGATCCCTGATATATCCAAGTGTGGAGGACCACATGAGGTCACCAGACTTTCATTTAATCATACAATTCCTTAATCTAGGTGCAAGGACTTCACCCATGATCACGCAGTCACCCCTCTCCACGGCAAACACGCAGAAAAAAGTGATCTGTAGCAACTCTTAAAGATAATAATAATAGCTTAAATAGATATTAATGTATCGGGTGTTAATGCATATATTCCTCCACATGTAATTTTGCCTCTTTAAAGACTGTTGCCAGGCATTTCGTGCTTTCTTGCCTCTGAGGGAGTTGTGTTGTGACGTCAAAAGCAAATGATAATTGACAAGAGTATCCCATTTTGGTATTTGTTTTCCAAAACCCCAAAATCACTGAGATATGCCAGCTTGTTCCCAGAGAGAAGGAGTGAAAGACTACTGTGTTTGACGAGTGGTAAAGAAAGAAACAGAAAGCCTGAGCATGGTGGCTCATGCCTGTGATCCCAGCACTTTAGGAAGCCGAGGCGGGTGGATCACCTGAGGTCAGGAATTCAAGACCAGCCTAGACAACATGGTGAACACTCCCCTCCATCTCTTCTAAAAATACAAAAAAATTAGCCAGGCGTGGTGGTACGTGCCTGTAGTCCCAGCTACTAGGGAAGCTGAGGCACAAGAATAGCTTGAACTTGGGAGGTGGAGGTTGCAGTGAACTGAGATGGTGCCACTGCACTTGGGCCTAGAAAACAAAAGGGAGACTCTGTCTCAAAAGAATTTTAAAAAAATTAAAAATTTAAAAATAAATAAATAAAAGAAGCAGAAAAATAGGGAAAAGAGAGAATCCCTGAGAAAATGTCAGAGGACAGGGATTTAGGGTTCTATAACTAATCAAATCCTCATCTTCTCTAGCCACATATGCATTTTCAGGATTCCAGGGAGGTGGTAGGAGCACAGAAGGGTACAACAATGTAGTACGCCTAATGAGACTTGATCCTAAAAGCACCAGGGTTCCTACCCTTAACCAAGACGATACCTAAACCCACACAAGGGGCTCTAGCTTCAAGAGATTATGAAGCTTCGAACAAGAAACTGATAAATAATGACGCATTTATAAATTTTCAAAACCCAGCCATCTATAAGCGTGAAAGGCCCCTACCCCAGCACACACACATACACACACACAAAGATTGCTTAAACTTAAACAGGAAGTGTTCAGGAGAACTTACCATAAAATGGTGATGAAACCATGGAAATCGTGAACAATAAATGTGGTGAAGTTTCCATTACAGAAGAAAAGTCATCAAGAAAAGACTAGCAACAAGCTGTTTTGGATAACTAAGTCATATGACCACCTGGATCTGTCCAAGCAATATCATAAGATACTTTCCAGATCCCTATTCTATTACTACAGTCAAAAGTAACATGTTGAATTGTGTTAAATCTTCCCCACACTTGAGAGAGACAATGTCCAACTCCCAACTGTGGCAAAAATCCTGTCTCAGATTATGTAACTGGAAGCTTGTAAAGCAAATACGATACACGTTAAAAAGACTGTTCCTAGAGAGAAAGTCAAGTGGAACATTGAACTCTTAGAAAATCCAATTAATACCAAAACTAAACTCTTGTTTTCTTAAAGCAAGAGACAGAATAACATAGTGGTAAAGGGCATGGATATTGCAGCCAAACTGCCCAGATTCATCTTACTACATGTGTGACTTTTGGCAAGTTTTTAAACCTTACCTTGCCTTAGTTTTCTCATCTGTAAAATGAAGATAATAATGGTATCTATTTCATAAGCCTCTTGTGATTAAGTGAGTTACTATATGTGAAACACCAATATTAGTGCCCAGCACATGTACTATGGTACTCCATAAGTGGCAAGGTTTATTATTATTATTACTTACAGAAAGTCCTGTGCCAATGAAGGAAAATGTCCAGATTATTAACAGAAAAAAATGACAGCTGTCAACATAGAACGTAACATAGAGCATAACAATTGGAAATAGAGTAAAACAGTACAAAACAGTACAACAGCAAAAGATTTTCCCTTGACTAAATCCTATTATCAACTCAGTCAGTACTTTTATGGGTGATCTTGAATATGTTATTTGAGCTCTCTTGTTTCCTGCCAAAAAAGAAAAGGTAGAAAAAGAGAAAGGGAGAAAGGAAATAAGTTTAGTGAGAAAACCTCTAATAGCTCCTCCAAGTATAAAAAATTAAGATTTCAAGAGGATCACATTCAATATATTTGCTATATAAATGAGAACATTCAAGGACCTGAGGTGTTCAATGCCTTGTGAATGGCACCATGTATTCCTTTTTACTCAACCCTTCTTCCCAATATCCCATTTTTATGTAACTATAATATTCTCCTTACTCTCATAATTTATAAATGCTCCAATCTACATTATTTAGACTTTCTTCTTCATTGCCAATAGCTAATCTGTCACAAGTGTTTTTCTGTCTTCCCAGAAAATCCTTTTATTTTTATTTTTTGAGACAGGGTTTCACTCTGTCACCCAGACTGGAGTGCAGTGGCATGATCTTGGCTCACTGCAGCCTCCACCTCCTGGGCTCAACCAATTCTTCTAACTTTTGTATTAATATTTTTTGTAGAGATGGCATTTTGCCATGTTGCCCAGTCTGGTCTCAAATGCCTGAGCTCAGATGATCCACCTGCCTCGGCCTCCTCAAGTGCTGGAATTACAGGTGTGAACCGCTGCGCCCAGCCAAGGAAATCCTGTTAAATGTGTCCTTGCTTCTTCATACCTATATTTACCACCCTTCTCCAGGTCTGAATTACTGTAATATCCCACCTGCCCATTTTCCTCTTCCTACTGCAGTGCCTTCAGCACCCCCTATCAGACCAGCCTTGCAGAGACAATTTCCTCCTCAAATATAATGGTTCTCTATGTTAACCACAGTAGTTCTCAAACTTCAGTGTACACCCAAATCACTTGGAGGCCTGGTTAAAACACAGAGAGCTGGTCTCCACCCCAAAGTTTCTTTATTCCCACGTTTTTTGGGTGTACAATTGTGCGAGTTTTAACACACAGATTATTGCTACAGTTAGGATACAGAACAGTTCTGTCACCCCAGAAATTCCCTCATGCTGCCCCTTTGTAATAAAGCCCTTACCCTGTTCTTTTTTTTTGAGACGGAGTCTCACTCTGTTGCCCAGGCTGGAGTGCAGTGGTGTTATCTCGTCTCACTGCAAGCTGCGCCTCCCGGGTTCACGCCATTCTCCTGCCTCAGCCTCCCGAGTAGCTGGGACTACGGGCGCCCGTCACTACGCCCGGCTAATTTTTTGTATTTTTAGTAGAGACGGGGTTACACCGCATTAGCGAGGATGGTCTCGATATCCCGACCTCGTGATCCGCCCGCCTCGGCCTCCCAAAGTGTTGGGATTACAGGCGTGAGCCACCGCGCCCGGCCCCCTGTTCTTATCCCTAGCAACCGCTGATCTGTTCTCCATCCTTATAGTTTTGTTTTTTCTCATATACATAAGATCATATGGTATGCAACCTTTGCCTCTGGCTTTTCTTCATTCAGGAGGTCTGAGGTGGGGTTTGAAGATTCACATCTCTGGTTCAGGACCACACTTTGAGAACCACTGATCTACCATATCTACTTCAAACATCACTTTCTGCCTTCTAACATCCTCAGCTGCTAACCTTATTTCCCATTATTCTCCACAACCACATGTACACCTACTCCTGTTGGCCTGCTCAGTATCTCCCAAGCACACCATCTTTTTCTCCCTCCACCTCTATGCCAGTTTAATACTCCAGGATCAGAACAAGTCTCACTCTTTTCTTGAAACCTCTGTAACTACTCCATCCCAGACTGCTTTCTCTCTTATCTACTATAAAATTACAAAACAGAGGCATATTTAAGGGGCCTCAGGGAGCTTTTAATTTGCACCCCCCCCATTTTAAAAATGGAAAAACTGAGATTTACAGAAATTAAAAGATGTTTCCAAGTTCTCATGGCCAGTAAGTTACAGAGCAAAGAACAGAACACATTTCTTCTTCTCAAGTTATGGATAGCACGTTTTCACGGAATGACTCTAGCTTTTTGTAAATGTATACCTAAGAGTCCCATATGTATGTACTCCCAGTGAGATAGCAAGCTCCTTGAGGATGGGTGCCTTGTCTTACTTCCTTGGTCTCCCCAAGGAAGACCAAGGAAGGTTATTTTAAATAACCTTAAAAATAACTAAGTACCGTAAAGTTGCTTTAACTCTTAGGATGACATAGATGATAAGACCACAGGTCTGCACTGCTTGGGTTTATATTCCAACTCTTACCAGCAGATTGACATTGGACAAATTAAATTCCAATCCTTAATTTAAATTCTGACCCTTCATTTTTCTATGTAAAAATGGTGATAATAGAATTTATAACTCATAGATATGTTGCGATGCTAAATAAGTTAATGCATTAATAGGTTTAGCATGGAACTTGGTGTATAGTATTGTAAATACTCAATAAATGTTACCTATTATTATTATTGTCACTATCATATTTGTCCTATCCCTATCACCGTATCTTGCAAGTATGTGTTGATTAATAATATGTTAATTGAATGGATAAATGGATAGGATAGGATAGGATAGGCTCAAGAAAGATCTATTTGACTAGCATTCAAGGTAAACTCCTTTCAGAAGATTTCCACCTCATAATAATGCAACCAATTCTGATAGCAAAGAGAAGATACACTGCTGGCCTATTCATTGGGAACTCCTATGGAGTGACAAAGAAAGCAAGTATGGAGACCTCCACTGCTGCCTAGTTCAGCTCAATTACATTGTATTATCACCCCCCTGGTGCTGTAATTTTACTTTAGTTTTTAAAAGAGTATTGTTTTTCCCAAGTACTGGCCACTCCCTACTCAAGGATTCCCGTGGAAATTGAGATATTTCCCATGCTTTTCTGGGCTGTCTCTGACATGCTATCCCTCAGAGTAGGTTACTGGGGGTAAGGAAGGAGACAGTGGAAGGACAAGACCAACAAGACAGAAACAGTTTATTTCTCTTTGACCTTAAATTATCCCATCTTATTCCAAATGTTGTTGGCAGGATGGCTGGACTTTTGGCAATTCATTTTGGAAGCCAGATAATGAATAGTGGGAAAATTATCCTCAGGTCAAGGAAGACAGGCATTTATGGTTTATTTTGAGTTCCAAAGGTGGAGGGGTCAGAAGGGATTCCCACGAGAGCTCCTCTGAACACTGCAGTCATTCAAAGTCTTTGAGTGTCTCCATGTCCTCCTGCTTTGAATTATATTGAGGGACTTTATAGACTGAAAGTTTCTTATTGTACATGGCACTAGTAACTCATTTTATATACCACAAAAATATAAATGAAAGGGGTAGTAAAAGGTATTGGAGAAGGAGGGAGGGAAAGAGGAGAAATGTAAAATTAATTGAGATCTTAATAAACATTAACATGTATTACATCACTTAATAAAACTACAGTTCCCAGAACTTTAATGTGTCCTCTCACAATACATTTACATAAAAGATACAAATTCATTACTACAAACAACAATACTTAGTCAACATTTAACTTTGCCAGCTTTTTAAAAGAGTTTGCTGAGGAAAATAACATAACAATGAGGAATAAGAGGGCTGTTTCTGAAGCATAGAATTAGATCTCAAACCATTTCTTCTTTCTCCCCCCAAAATTTAATAGCCACTTATTATTCTCAAGATTTCTATTTTCAGGAACAATCTACTGATTCATGCATTCAATTCATTTATGTATTCATTTACTTGTCAGATTTTAATAGAGCAACCACCATTTGTCAGGCACTGTACTGGATGCTATGGGGTTGTTTTACAAAATTAATAAGCAATTATTCCTGACCTGAAATTGCTTTCATTTTACAAAGGAGACATGTATAGATGCTTTTATTGAGATGCAGCTGTGATATGGCAGAAAGAGCCCTTGGTTTTGAATTAGCACACCTGAAGGTAAACTCAGGGTTATGGAGTGCATTTTCTGTCCTTGGGCCAGATGTTTAACTTATTCGCTGGTAAAATAATAATGTTGATAATATCTACCTTGGAAGATTATGCTAAGAATTAAATTAGATAATATCAAATACACAGACAAGTTGAGGAAAATTGAGTAAAAGTGATATAAACTACAAGAATAATTGAAAAGTTCTGTGAGAGTTTATAGAACGAAGGGATAGCTTCTCCCTGAGGGAGATCTTGCTGGGACCTTGCATGCCAGAGAAGGAAATGGTATTGGCTTGGATCTCAAAGCAGGCACCCTCTTTCTGTCTTTCTCCCATCTCTCCAGTGATTCCTTCCAATGTTTAATATGGAAGTTCACATTTCCCTAATAAGTTTTCTAAAAATTTCACATAAGTTTTCGAGGTACATGCAAATCACATTCCTGAAAACTTCTCCTCAGCATTCTTAGACGATTCCTTCCTTTTCCTCCCAATGAGCAATGCAGTCTGCCCTGTGGTTCTTGCACGTTGAGGACTAAAGAACAGAAACTCCCTTAAATTCTGTGGTTACTGGAATAGGAGTCTCTAAGTTAGAGATCTGGGCTTAATGGAGCAACAAAGTCTAGGAACCAAGCAAAAGGTCACCCTGTTGCCACAAGACAACAGGGTGTCTTTAGGCTGAGTACACTTTTCTAGACTGTAGACATGAACCATTTTAAACAAATAGAAATGTAATTTTATGTACTTCAAATGCAAGTCACAGGTGACAGGAGACCATCAGTTATAAAACACACCACCAAGGGAAACAAAAAAACCTGACAACTTGGAGAAGCCACAGAGAGTGTTAGGAAGCTTTCCTGACCACCCCATCCCTCCAAAAAAAAAAAAAAAAAGGGAAGAACAATGTCTGTTAAATGAAAAAGTATCTAGGTGACAGAAGAAGAGTTAGCAAGGCATAGACACAGAAATAAAAGGAGAAAGGGGAACAAGTCAGATGGCCAAAGTTATATCCCCAAATCGCCCTCCATGGTGGCAGAAGGGACTTTGCAGAAGTGATAAGTTAAGGATCTTGAAGTGGGAATTTATCCTGGATTATCTAAGTTGGCCCAATATAATTACAAGAATCCTTGTAAGAAGAAGGCAGGAGGGTCAAGTCTGAAGGCAATATGACAATGAAATCAGAAAGAAAGATTAAAAAATGCTATACTGCTGGCTGCAACATGAGTCAAGGAATGCAGGTGGCCTCTAGATGTTAGAAAAGGCAAATAAATCAATTTCCCCCAGAACCTCCAGGAGGAATGCAGCCCTAGGGATCCATTTTTGATTTCTGACTTCCAGAACTGTATGAGAATGGATTCATGTTGCTTTAAGTGACTAAGCTTGTGGCAACTGTTATAGCAGCAAATATGAAACTAACACACTTCACTTAGCTTTTGTTTTTTAAACTTAGTTAACTATAGAAAATAGACTTAAAACCAGTCAGACTGTTCTGTGATCCTCATTCTACCATTCTATTTTCAGTTAATAGATAATCCTAATTCTTTTAACCTCTTTTGAATTATCTGTTTCTCAGCCTTATCTAATCTTCCTCTCCTGAACCAGCTATTTGTTCCAATATTGCTCCTTCTCTCCTAAACCCAAAAGCTCAAACCAGGCAAGACAGTGTTCTATAGTCTTTATTTACACACACACACACACACACACACACACACACACACACACACACACACACACACAGAGGGGTATGAGTGGGCTTCATTTTTATGGCTATGTTACCTATGAATTATTCCCTGGAGTCTTGCATATGGGAGTCATGGCTGTTTTTTTAAATCAAATTAATAACTAACAACTATAAAATTGTCCAGGAAGATCAGGGCTTTTGACTTGAAATCATCTAAAAATTCCTAAAAGACAAGGTGAGAGTTCAGAAGAATGAACTCATCACCTGCTACAAATAGCTTCCCTTTCACGTAATCATATTCCATCAAGAGTCCAATTATCCTCTCAACCCCCCAGGCTCAACTTGGTTATCTGTGATCCTCCCTTCTCTCTTTCCTCCTGTCATCCAGCTGTCTCATTTACTTTCTAATGTTCCTTGCAAGGGGCCCTTTCATGGAAGTCCCATTCTTACACCTCTGTAGGGAGATGAAGATAATTCCTGATGCTTTCCAGTTCCCTGTTCTAGATCCTTTCTGAGGTTTGGCTGCAAGGTTGTTGCAACCTGAAGATAACTAAGAAAAAGCAAACATTAAGAGAAACCACACATTTCTCAGTTAACTGCATGGTTCACTCAACACATGCAATGCATAAACTTATTGAGTGCTCACAATAATCCTATGAGACAGGTATTACTGTGACCCCGTGACCTCATAGAGAACTTAGATAATTTGCTCAAATTCACCAAGTAATAAAGCAAACATTGATGGGGTTAAAACAAGGTAATGATAAAGGTATAATTCAACCTGGTCTCATGTCAGCATATGGGCTTTTAATTATTATCATGCAATATCACCTCTCTCAGTTGCTCAGTTATTCTAACTGGCAGTTATATGCATCTGGCAAATAGAAATAGAGAAAAAAAAGGTCTTTTTTTTTTTGATATAGAGTCTTGCTCTGTCACCCAGGCTGGAGTGCAGCGGTGCAATCTTGGCTCATTGCAACCTCTACCTCCAGGTTCAAGCAATTCCCCTGCCTCAGCCTCCTGAGTAGCTGGGATTACAGGTGCCCACCACCACGCCTGGCTAATTTTTGTATTTTTAGTAGAGACGGGGTTTCACCATGTTGGTCAGGCTGGTCTCGAACTCCTTACCTCGTGATCTGCCCACCTCGGCCTCCCAAAGTGCTGGTATTACAGGCATGAGCCACTGCGCCCAGCCCCATTTCTTTTTAAAGATTGCAGTGTAGTAACCAAAACTGTGTGAAAGATGTGCTAATGGAAGAATAAATATCTTAAAAGCAAAGACAGGTCCTAGCTACGCGGGAGGCTGAGGCAGGAGAATGGCGTGAACCTGGGAGGCAGAGCTTGCAGTGAGCCGAGATCACACCACTGCACTCCAGCCTGGGCGACAGAGCGAGACTCTGTCTCAAAAAAAAAAAAAAAAGAAAAGAAAAAAAGCAAAGACAGACAAAATTATGAATATATGACCAAAATTCTTAAGTAAAAGTTCATCCGATAAAATAAAATGAAGATGAAATGTAAATCCAGAGGCCTTGCATAAGCTCAAACTCACAACTATGTGACCTTAGACAAGTCCCCAAAACAATTTGGACCTCTTTTCTCATCTATACAAGAAGGAATTGGTCCGTTACCCTGAATCAATTCTCAGTCTGTGATTCTAAGCTGGTCATATTAGAGAAAGGGGAAAAAAATCACATCCCATATGTGGAGCAGAATCTATCAATTGAATTCAATAGACTTTTATTACATGCCTCTGAGTGATCAAAATTGTGCTAGGCACTCATTCCTAGTCTGTCATAATTGTCAACTGGCTTTGTTATTCTTTTCTTTTTCATGTTCTCGAGCCAGTATCCATTTAATAAAATGTTTTCCATAAGTAGCTAATGGCAGTTACGTATCCCTTTCCCTCAGCTGCACTCCAGCCATCTGCACTCACATTTCAGCATAATTACAAACATCAGGGCCCAATCTGGACCAGGAAGGGAGATAAAAGCTGAGCTATACTTAGTGGATCCAGAAGATAACAGATTAGAGGGAAATTTTAAAAAATAAAATAAAAGTTATTTTAACCCTCAGATTAGAATTTGAGAAAACCTTATTTGCATTTTTCTCAATCTTGCCAGCTAAATGAGAATGGCTATGGCCCCCTAGTCACCTATAGTATGTGTGGTGTTATGATATACATTGGTTTTCGTCCACAGTTCCTGGTTCATAACTCCCTTAGCCTTTGTTACAGTCTTTTGTGATAATGGGTGTGTTAGGCCTCAGGAAACAGAATCTCTTTCCAGCCTTCCTTTCACCTATCACAGGCAGGACTCTAATCTTCTCCCACCTTTGTGATTGTGGGTCTTAAGACACTCCCCTGACAGGTCCCGCCTCATACCCTGGCAGAAGAAACGCTTCCATAAAAACCCAAGAGAAGTGGGTTCAGGGAGCTTCCGGATAGCCGGACACCTGGAGGTTCCCAGAGGATGGTGTACCAGGTAGGGCATAGGAACTCCGCACCCCCTCCCCCGTGCCTCACCCTAGTGTCTCTTCCTCTGTATCCTTTCCAATATCCTTTATAATAAACCAGTAAATGTTAAGTGTTTCCCTGAGTTCTGTGAGCCACTCCCGCAAATTAACTGAACCCAAAGAGGGGTCCTGGGAACCTTAACTTGAAGCCAGTTTGTCAGAAGTTCCGGAGGTGCAAACTTACCACTGGTAGGGGGGGTGGTCTTGTGGGACTGAGCCCTCAACCTGTGGGATTTAATGCTATCTCTGCATAGATAGTGCCGGAATTGAACTGGAGGACTCTCAGCTGGTGTCCACTGCTTGGTGTGTGGGAGTTTTTCCAGAAGTTGCAGAAGTCTTCTTGATGATTGTTGTGGTGGTGTGAGAGCAGACGGAAAATACGGCTTGAGGAGAGTTTTTCCGACATAGTATGAAACTGCAGCTGCACTGCACTCAGTTACTAAAAGCCAGAGTTATCAATGGAGTTTAGAAATGATGGTAGATCTGACTCCTGAGGAGCTAGTTCATTGGATATGTAAGGAAATACAAACTAAGATGAGGCACTTACAAACTAAGATGAGGCATGCTAAGCATACAATCCCATGGTCATTGTTATCTTTAATAGCTAAATTCAAAGTGCTGGGTTAGACCTCAGTGTTGGACCAAGTTCAGGCATAAGTTTGTCTGAGCTTTAGCCACTATCCTGAAAGGCACCCACAAAAGGAAAAATTACGCAGAACAACAGAACTACCTGTGAGTCCTCTGGTCACCCAAAAGATAGTCAACAGGGAGAGGGCACAACCCAGGAACTACTGAAACCAGGGCATATAGTGTGAAGGAGTTCCTTCATTTTATAGATTGGTATCATCAGCTTCCTGAAGAACCTTTACTAAAATGGATTTGGGGTGGATTCTGGACCCACAGCTCAAAATGAGATAATCACAGATGGTAAAACAGGATCCAGAGACACAGGAGGTTATTCCTGAGAGAAGAGGCAACCTGGCGAACTAGAAAAAAGTTACTGTGGCTGGGCGTAGTGGCTCACGCCTGTAATCCCAGCACTTTGGGAGGCCGAGCCAGGCAGATCATGAGGTCAAGAGATCAAGACCATCCTGGCCAACATGGTGAAACCCCGTCTCTACTAAAAATACAAAAATTAGCTGGGCATGGTGACACAAGCCTGTAGTCCCAGTTAGTTGGGAGGCTGTGGCAGGAGAATCGCTTAAACCCAGGAGACAGAGGTTGCAGTGAGCCAAGATTGCACTACTGCATACCAGCCTGGCAACAGAGCGAGACTCCATCTCAAAAAAAAAAAAAAAAAAAAAAAAAAAAGCTACTGTAAGGTTGTAAGGTCTGTCTATCCCAAGAAATGAACTGTTCCTTTCCCCATATAAATGCCATGTAGAACAGCCCAGATGAAGCAGCTGTTCTGCTTAGAGTGCAGGCCACGTGGGACTGTCTTGTGATAATCAGGTTATTCACTCACTGAATATGCCTGTGTTCCCAGGACATGGTAAATGCTGTGGGTAAGAAAGCACCATTCGCATGGGCACTCCATATAATCTTACCGTGGCAAAATTAAATGACAATCTGGGAAGTTTTATTGAATTTGCTATCTTGGCTTCCCCTCATGGGTTGTACATATGCTAATAAAAACGATAAGAGTAGTTAACAAGAGGATGGCAAAGGGCAGAAGGAAGAGTCAAGGAACTCTTCCCAACAAGGTAAAAATGTTCAAAAACTTATTAAGGCATTAGGTGATTCAATGGAGCAAAACAAACAGAAGAATAAAGAGACGTAAAATGGTACTCATGCAAGCACGATAAAATCTTTAGAGGGTTATTAAGAAGAAGTGCGATGAATAAAGCAAACATTGATGGGGTTAAAACAAGGGTCTTAATACAACACTGTCAAAGTTGGTGTGGGTCAAAGTGATCTCTGGTGATTAAAGGGCCCTAACCAAGTCCTTCCATCTACCCCAGTTTGGAGAAGGTTAAAAAGCCAGAAGACTAAGATTACAAGGAGAAATATGACCTGCAATTGCTTGGAGCAAAAGTTAGACCACTCAATTGAGATAAAGATTAATAAAGGGGTCAGGGTCTCTGGGCTTGACCCCCTTGTGGGAACCCAAAGCCTTTTGCTATGAGTGGGTAAATGGTCAGAGAGTAGAGAAGAAAAGTTTCCAGAGCTCCTAGAAACAGGAGTCTCATGCACCATGGTACCAAAACCCACTGGTAAAGTCCTCACTTAGGCTACAATGAAATTGAGAGAACAGAAAAATTTGAGATTTGATAGAATTTGAAATTTGATAGAATTATGAAAATATTTGAATTTGATAGAATTATGAAAGTTGGAATGTTTAAGCAGGCTCTGTGTGAAGTGGTTATATTATGGGGATCAACATTGTATCTGACTGGGGAGTATTTCCCCTACCTAGTATTGTAACACAGAAGACATGTAAATCTGCTCTCCAAATAATGCTAATTGAACACACTAAATTAGAACCAATAAGATTGCTCAAGCCCAAGCAATATAGAGTAGAGGCTGAATGCACATATTCTTTGTTTGAAAGCCCTATACAGAGCTTAGACTGAGGCTTATAGCAAAAGTCTGTGAGTGCCTCCCTGTGACAACTATGAGGATTTTGGACTAGAGAATTTCCATTTGAGGGTCAATTATTAGCTTGCTATTGGACATTAATTTAAATACCTCTATAACTGAAGAACATAAAATAATCTTGAAACCTGAAATACCCATGGTGTCTTGGTGATATCAGAGAAACACTCTAATGGGGATGGCAGTGCCTGGAAAAGTTCCACAGTAAAATGAACAGGATCTTACACAGGATCATACTACCTGGAGAATGCAAGGAGAAGATACCAGCAGGGAGCCCCTTTTCCCTTAGGACTGACTGTGGAACTGTGTGAGGAGCTGCCAAACTAATAATTTAGACAATACCCTATAAACAGTGCTCGACTGACTAACAGAGTTACTTGGTTTGTGGACAGTAGTTCCAAGGTGTATGGACAGCACCCTGTTGGAAGGCTGTCACTCCTATCAAAGAAGATAAAAACAGGTGAGCCCAGTGGGCTGAATTGCATGTTGTTTTCCTAGCAATGATGAAGAATTTAACCGTGATGAAAGCCCCTGTGTTTCAGTTTTTACTGACTCATGGGCAGTGGCCAATTGCCTGGCTATATGGTCAGTGGAAGCCTAGCCCATTAAAGGGATACCCACATGGGGCACAGCTCTATGGAAATGACTATGGGAATTCAAGGGGTTCGTTAAAGTAGGACATGCTGATGGCCATCAGAAGTCCCTTCCAGGTTTGAAAGGTGATTGGATCAATACATATATATATATCCCTGTGTGCTCTCCTGTGGCGGCCACCTGGGTCCATGAAATGAGTGGATATGGGAGTACTACAGCAAGGCAGAGATGGACTAAATCTGGACATACTCTTCTTGCACACTCTGAAAAACAAAATGCCAGTAAGAACTGTCCTGTTTGTCAGCAAAAGAGACAGAGACTGCCGATGGCTATGTGGCAGATTCTTGGGTGGGAAGGGCAGGAGCATAGCTGGCAAGTAAGACTGACGCCAGTAGCCTTGGAGGGCTACAAATGGGTCTTGACAGGAATAGCCACTGACCCTAGAGTGCGTTTTGCTTATGAAGTGTCAGATGCAAATGCTCAAAATGCTATAAAAAAAAGATAGTGCAGCAATTTGGGTAGCCAACCATCATTTATTCAGACCAAGGAACACACAGTATAGCCTGTAATGTCCAACAATGAGCAGATAGATATCCTCTTCAGAGTAACAGTTTAATGGAGAAGTGAAACAAGTAACTGAAACATTGGTTGTCTAAAATGGGAGCAGTGAAGGTGTGAAGGGCTGGCTTACTGCCTTCATGAGTGCATTTCTTATTATGCCATAGTCTAACCCCCTGTCTCTGGCCATAAACTCTTGGCACAAAGTTGCTAAAACTCTTCTAATTTCCTGAGTGATAACAGTGCTAGGAGCACCTTTTGTTCTAATACTTGGTTTCTGACCCTGGTTCTTTACACAGAGCTCCTAAATCCCTTGGAAATTCCTGGGTAAGAGGACCATGTTTTGCTCTAATGGGGCAACTCTTGGTGGCTTCCTGGATAAGGGTTGGTCACTAGAAAAACCAAACTATGATTAGAAGCTTGGAGCTTTCAACAAAGCTTCCTCTGGGGAGAAAAGAGGGGCTGAAGATTGAGTTAATAATCAAATATACTAAGTAATGAAGCCCCCATAAAAATCTCTAAAATGCAGGGTTCAGAGAGCTTCTGGGTTGGTGAACAAGAATGCATCAAGGGGCTAGGAGGGTGGTGTGCCCGAAGAAGTCACAGAGGCTCTGTGCCCCTTCCCATATACCTTGCTCTATGTACTTCCTCATTTGGTTGTTCAACTGTATCCTTTGCAACTGTATCTTTTGCAATAGCCTTTACGATAAATCAGTAAAAGTAAAAATGTTTTCCCGTGTCTTATGAGACATTATATAAATTATTGAAGCTAAAGAAGGGATTACAGGAAACCCAATTTATAGCTGAACTTACAACTGGCATCTGAAGTGGGGGGCAGTCTTGTGGGGCTGAGCCCTTAACCTGTGGGATATGACGTTAACTCCAAGTAGATAGTGTCAGAGTTGAATTGAATTGTAGAACACACCCTTGGTGCCTACAAAATGTTGGAGAATTTCTTGGTGGGGAAATCCCACACATTGGGTGTCAGAAGTGAAGTGTTGTGTGAGGAGAGAGAAAAAGTTTGTTTTTCCCACTTAGTATAAAATCCAAACTATGGAGATAGAAAATACCTATTTGCCTAAGGTGGAAAAAATTCCCATCAATCTACATTCATCTTTGTGAAAGAAAAATGTTTCTTCCTACCAGGCCCAGCTACACTTTCAGTTTGTGTGCACAAATCTCTGATTTCAACAAACAATCCATCTTTTATCCAAGTCATAAACAATATTGAGGGTACATGTGTGTAAGTGTGTGTGCCTGCACATGCATGTGTGTGTTCAAATGACATCTTGTTTTGCACTTTGGTGATTCAGAAGCAAGATTTAAAACTCTGAAACTTTGTCATCCAGAAAGCATCAGACCACCAGATCCTCTGGGAAAGTCTTCAGTGTGACCTGCACTGTTGACCTTGTCCCAAATACACAGGTTATGTGGTCTCACACTCCCATTCACTGGATATCTCCCATAGACTATCACTTAAAATAACTTGCCAAAATACAGGAAGCTATTTTTTAATGGAACATCTTGATTCTTTCTAAACTTCCTGAATCCCATAGACAAGTGCCTCATCAAGAAACAGATGTTCGGCACAAGAAAATATCAAAAAGTGGAAGCTTGACCAAAACAGCTCCACATACTTCTCTAATAATAACAAACACTTGCAAAGGAGAGCACTTCACATTTTTACAAGTACTTTGTTTCGTGTTGCTTTTCTTCTTCTGACTCTAATATGATAGTTCCAATGTCTTTCTAGAATGTAGAGTTTTAAGTCTCTAAATGATCTGTCCAGATGGGCTAGGTGCTGTTTTGAGCAGTGCCTGGGGAAACAGTTAGGAAGGAAAACATGGAGAATATAGAATAAAGGTCTTAGCCTCATTTACTATTCATGAAACCAACATGGTCATCAAGTATCTACTGTCCAAAGTATTCAAAAACTGCTTGGCCAATTCCTTTAAACACTGAAATATTTTCTTTTTGAAGGAGAAAAAAAAATCAGGTTAAGTTATTCTACCTAGGCATGGCAACTGAATGGAATACCTTGCAAATAAATACTCTGTTTGGACTTTTCAGGAGCTCTATGGTCAGGGTAAATAAGCCTAAAAACGCACATGGATTAGCTGTGTTGATAATGCATGCATCCTATAATTAGGTTGATCACACCTACAGATTTTCCAGGAAAGACCCAATTTATAATGCCTAGTCTGGAGGCAAACTATATGTTCCTAATCTGGTTGGAATTTGCAGTTGCTGAGCATATACACGCCTGACATGGATTTATGCAGTCAGCAGTCTTCATAGCACTTCCAAGAATTGTCAGTACTCCATGATCTACCCAGATGGCAGATGAAAATTGGTTAATTATGTAAAGACCTGGAAACCCTGACATACCCTTCTCATCCCATCCTCAAGGATGAAAACTTTTCCACTGTTAAGGCAAACGACAAGTTTACCTCTAAGCAGCATTCAGAAGGGCAGGAGTGGGCCACCCTTTCCCACTGGAGAAAATGTAGTGTAGTATAAATGTAGTCAGTGGTGCCACACCCCCAAAGTCACATGCGTCTGTGTTTACTTTTTTATCTTGCCCTCAGTGACATTATACACTTGAAGAGGAAAAAATGAAGTTAACTGTAAATAAAGTGTAAGCATCATACACTGTTAGATTCAGATTCTAATTCATCCTCAAATTGTACAAGAAACCGAGACCACCTGTTTTCTTCATAGAATTCACCAAAATAAAACAGAATCACTTTCCACTGCATATTAATATATACTTTTCACAAATTGGGAGTATATTCTGAACTTATCACAAGTCTTTTAAAGAAATATGGGGTTCTTAATTGAGTCCACTGAGATTTTTAAACATTATGGGAAGAAAATTGCACATATGTAATTGATTGCTTCTTTTAAGCTACATTCAGAAGTTTGTTTCCCAGGCCTTCCTATATGACTTAGATGAGAAAAGAAATTATAATAAAAATGGAATATTTTCTCAAAATACATGGTGTCCCAATTCAGAATGAGAAGGTGTTGGAGCCAGAAGGAGTACAACAGACCATATAATTGATCACGTCCTATTACAAATGTAATAGTGATACTTGGAGAGGGGAACTGGCACATGACTTATCCTCCACTAGGTAGTAGAAGCCAGTGTTACAGCTCAGGTGCCTGTATTCCCTATCTAGTACCTTTCCCACATGTTACATAGCCTCTTATACTTGTGTCTAAAAAGACTGTGTTTTACAAATAAATTGCAAAGAAAGAATAAACAGGAAGCCTATTGACTGAGAGAGATATAAGATTAAGAAATCTCAGTGTGTGAACATTTTTGGATCCTAATACAAACAATCCAATTGAGAAAAGAGCATTGAAAATATTTCGATTCTTACCGGATATTCAATGAATTATAGAATTATTGTTAATTTTTAAGTATGATCATGGTTTTTAATGAGCTTTATCATTTTGTAAAGACTTGATATGTTTTGTAAGAAGAAATATATGTTGATAATTAAAAAGTCAAAAAACAATAGCTGTTGGCATGGATGTGGTAAAAAGGGAACACTTTTATACTGCTGGTGGGAATATAAATTAGTA